>NC_057813.1:684672643-684686230 GCF_018294505.1 Triticum aestivum | reverse complement strand
TGTTAAAAATACAAATAATATATCAAAAAATTCAGAAAAATAAAACTAATTCAATTCAATATGTTAAAAACACAAATATTATATCAAAAAATTTAGAAAAATAAAACTAATTCAATTCAAAATTCTAAAAATACAAAAAATATATCAAAAAATTAAGAAGGCGACGACTACCAGTACAACGGCGGCGGCTATGAAGACTACGAGTATGCATATTATACGCCTAGGCAGGAGTATGACTAAATCACTCCAAATTTCATGTATCATCAGTGGTATCTCGAATCATTCGAAAATGGACACCAAACACATCACGGGTAATATAATTCACATGATCCATTCAACAAAGTTTGGTACAATAAATTATTACACATCATTTCTTCCCTTGTGTCCCTGCTTGCTTACGATTGTGCCGTATCCATGGAGCATCCTCATCATTTAACTTAATGCTTGGGTCGGTGTTCACTTTGAAGGGCGGAATTTCAGCAAACATATTATAATCTTCTGACATGTCTGTCTTATCCTCCACTCCCACGATGTTTCTTTTCCCTGAAAGAACAATGTGGCGCTTTGGATCATCGCATGATGTACTGATCGTTTTCTTATCTTTCCGTTTCCTCGGTTTGCTACTCATGTCCTTCACATAGAAAACCTGAGCGACATCTTTCGCTAGGACGAATGGTTCGTCAAGGTAACCAAGATTGTTAAAATCCACCATTGTTATTCCGTATTGCTGGTCCACCTTTACCCCACCTCCTGTTAGCTTGAACCATTTGCACCGGAACAAAGGGACCTTAAAGGAGGGTCCATAGTCAAGTTCCCATATCTCCTCTATGTAACCATAGTATGTGACCTTTTGCCCATTCTCGGTTGCTGCATCAAAGCGGACACCACTGTTTTGGTTGGTGCTCTTTTTATCTTGGGCGATCGTGTAAAATGTATTCCCATTTATCTCGTACCCTTGGAAAGTCGTTATAGTCGAAGATGGTGTCTTGGCCAACATGTACAGCTGATCTACAACATCATTGTCATTCATTAAATGTTTTCTCAACCAACTGCCGAAAGTCTCCATGTGGGCCTTCCTAATCCAGGATTCAGGCTTCCCCGGGTTGTCCGAGCGTAAAATATTCTTGTGTTTCTCAAAGTACGGAGCCACCAAGCTGGAATTGGTCAGTACAGTGTGGTCTGCTTCAGTCAGAGAATGGCCGTCCATACATGTCGTTAATTTCCTTCCGATCGTGCCTTTTCCACTTAGTCTCCCCTCGTGCCGCAATCGAGGAAGACCAATCGGCTTAAGGTCAGGAACAAAGTCAACACAAAACTCAATTACCTCCTCATTTCCATAGCCCTTGGCGATGCTTCCTTCTGGCCTAGCACGGTTACGAACATATTTCTTTAATACTCCTATGAACCTCTCGAAGGGGAACATATTGTGTAGAAATACAGGACCGAGAATGAAAATCTCTTCGACTAGGTGAACCAAGAGGTGCGTCATAATATTGAAGAAGGATGGCGGGAACACCAACTCGAAACTGACAAGACATTGGATCACATCGTTCTGTAACCGTGGTAGATCTTCTGGATTGATTACCTTCTGAGAGATTGCATTGAGGAATGCACATAGCTTCACAATGGCTACTCGAACATTTTCCGGCAGGAGCCCCCTCAAAGCAATCGGAAGCAATTGCGTCATAATCACGTGGCAGTCGTGAGACTTCAGGTTTTGGAACTTTTTCTCCGCCATGTTTATTATTCCCTTTATATTGGACGAGAATCCAGACGGGACCTTCATACTGCTCAGGCATTCAAAAAAGATGACCTTCTCTTCTTTGGTCAGAGCGTAGCTGGCACGACCTTGAAACCATTCCGGATGCCGGTCATCAGGGTCTTTCAAACGTTGCTGGTCCTGCCGTGCTTCCTTTGTATCATTTGTCTTCCCATACACGCCCAAGAAGCTTAGGAGGTTCACGCAAATATTCTTCGTAACGTGCATCACGTCGATTGCAGAGCGGACTTCTAGGACTTTCCAATATTCTAGCTCCCAGAATATAGATTTCTTCTTCCACATGGCTGCGTGCCCATCAACTCCCTTCGGAACTGATTGTCCGCCAGGACCCTTTCTAAAGATGACTTTCAAATCCTTGACCATATCAAATACCTCAGCACCAGTGCGTTCCGCAGGCTTCGGCCGGTGATCTGCCTTGCCGTTGTAATGCTTGCCTTTCTTTCTTACTGGATGAATTTTCGGAAGAAATCGACGATGCCCAAGGTACACGTTCTTCTTACAATTTGGCAAATGTACACTTTCAGTCTCATGTAAGCAGTGCGTGCATGCATTGTATCCCTTATTTGACAGTCCCGAAAGGTTACTAAGAGCAGGCCAATCGTTGATGGTTACGAAAAGCAACGCTCGTAGGTTAAATTCCTCTTTTTTGTGCTCATCCCACACACGGACACCAGGTCTGCCCCACAGCTGTAAAAGTTCATCAACTAATGGCCTTAGGTACACATCGATGTCGTTGCCGGGTTGCTTCGGACCTTGGATGAGCACTGGCATCATAATGAACTTCCGCTTTATGCACAACCAAGGAGGAAGGTTGTAGATGCATAGAGTCACGGGCCAGGTGCTATGGCTGGAGCTCTGCTCGCCAAAAGGATTCATGCCATCTGTACTTAGACCAAATCTTATGTTCCTTGCGTCAGCTGCAAAATCTTTGAACTCTCTGTCGATCTTTCTCCATTGCGTTCCATCTGTGGTGTGTCTCAACTCCCTGTCCGACTTACGGTCCTCTTTGTGCCATCGCAACAACTTGGCATGCTCTTTGTTCCTGAACAGACGTTTCAACCGTGGTATTATAGGAGCATACCACATCACCTTGGCGGGAACCCTCTTCCTGGGTTTCTCGCCCTCAACATCGTCACCAGGGTCATCGCCTCTGATCTTATAACGCAATGCAGTGCATACCGGGCATTCATTCAAATTCTCGTATTCACCGCGGTAGAGGATGCAGTCGTTGATGCATGCATGTATCTTCAGAACCTCTAAACCTAGAGGGCAGACAACCTTCTTTGCTTCGTACGTACTGGCGGGCAACTCGTTATTCTTTGGAAACATATTCTTTAACATTTTCAGCAAGTTTTCAAATGCCGAGTCAGCTACACCTGCCTGTGCCTTCCATTTCAGCAAATCCAGTGTGCAGCCCAGCTTTTTCAGACCATCATCGCATCCGGGGTACAACGACTTTCTGTGATCCTCTAACATGCGATCCAAATTCTCCCTCTCCTTTTCAGTTTCACAGCGTCTCCGTGCATCAGCAATGGTCCGACCAAGATCATCAACGGTCTCATCACGTGCCTCTTCTTCACCTTCACCTTCACCTTCCCCTTCACCTTCCCCTTCACCTTCCCCTTCACCTTCAGCATCCTCCATGAAAGTATCACCGAAATGAGCAAGATAGCTTTCATCGATGAAATCATCCCCTTCTTCATCTTCTTCCATTATAACCCCTCTTTCTCCATGCTTGGTCCAACAATTATAGCTTGGCATGAAACCGTGCCGAAGCAGGTGCAGGTGAACTTCTCTTGAGGAAGAGTAACCCTTCTGATTCTTATAGTCAACACATGGACAGATAACAAAACCCTTCTGCTTATTCGCATTAGCCACTACGAGGAAATCTTTCAAACCCGTAGTGAACTCGCGGGAGAGTCGGTTACCGTACATCCATTGCCGATTCATCTGCATTATTATAATATAAAATACATAATTAATCATCATGCATTTGTTAAACTAACTAGCTATAAACAATAGAAATTAAACAATGAACAACACACATGCATATTTTATCAATGACACACATGCATGAAAGGTTCAAGTTGCTAACCGCGATCGAGGAGGAACCTCAAGTGTGGCTCCAACACTTCATATCATGTTTGTTTCACGCTGTTGGGCATTTCATCAAACACCTTGTGTGCATAAGAGGAACCAAAAGCAAACCTACACCCCCTTGTGAAGAGAAGTGGCACCAAATGGCTAAGTGAGTGCGCTGAACTGGTATATATAGGGGAGGAGCTTTAGTCGCGGTTGGCCAGGCCAACCGCGACTAAAGTCCTTTGGGCACCTTTAGTCGCGGTTGGCCTGGCCAACCGCGACTAAAGCCCCTCACGTGCACCAGCTGGCCACCGAGCGCCCTGGCCCAAGCCTTTGGTCGCGGTTCGTCTGCCGAACCGCGACTAAAGACTTCATTAGTCGCGGTTCCTACAGTTTCGCGACTAATGGGGCTGGACGGAAGCCTCTTTTTCTACCAGTGTGGCCTAAGGCCATCTTGGCACCGGCGTCCAGGGCGTGCAAGATGCAGAGGTGTAGGAGGATCCTGAGGAGGTGCTACCGCCATAAGAGGTGCTCGGGAGATCAGGCCGCGCCGGTGGTGGCGACATTGCGGGGAGGCTGGTGAGCAGCAGGACCATGGCACTGAGGGAGGCGATACCAGTGTTAGAATAAATTCGAGGCATACCGTTGATCATTCAAGGACCAAGCAATCACACGAGCACGACACCGAGATTTGTTAACGAGGTTCACCGATATGGCTACATCCCCGGGGCCTGACTATGGGCGCTCCTCCCCATGACACCGCTACAATACCGCACCCGGTCGCCCTGGACGCTGGCACATGCCGCCGGCTTCCCCTACGTTCCGGTGCTATTATGTTGGCATATGTTACATCGTGTGTCTACCCCCACTATATATGAGAGGCCTAGTATACAAGTGTCCTACTAGGACACGACTCCACATCCTATATAAACACAATACAACTCATAGTCCAACTGTAGCCTACCGTATACACAATATTCGACACAACTCTAACAAACTCCACCTTGGCGAACATTCTCCACCACCTTGAATTCGTCCATGTGTCAAACTTCCATGTACATTGGACTTGAGCTTATCCCATGAGTACCGCTGCTACTCAAAAGACTCCATGTGACTCCACCTGCAACTTATAGTCCCTCCTTTTCTTGACCACAGTCAACACTCGAGCGAAATTAAGTTCCACATTACTCTAGTTTGCGCTCCCAACTTCCAGAGTATCAGTCCAACGCCATCACACACTGATCACTGACCTGCATGAAAGTGAACAACTCGCATATTGGGTATCACACATAAGAGTTACCTGAACTCAACATCACTGCTCCTTTCTTGACCGCCTGTCTGAAACATGAAGGAATTTCACCGTTGCTTGTAGTCATCCCGAGTCAAATTCGCAGTTGTCTCACCACATGTATGACCACCAGAGCCCTGGCCCGTCTCCATGTCCCGTGCATACCGCACACCTCGCCGCTATTACCGCGTCGAACCTCCGCTGTCCCGGTCGAGTCTGAAGGGTCGCAAAACCACACCACTCAACCCCCACTGCAGAGTACCACCGATCATCACCGACCGAAGACGAGTTTCATGCTTCCATCAGACCACTGGGCTCCAGTCCGAATTACGTGTCCCTCGCTTTTCCCGCTGAATAGGCTTCGACCCCGTCGACTTACGCCGTAGCCCCTCAATCCAGCTCCATCTTCAACATGACTCCGTGGTAGATGATCAGTCCACCCCTGCGCCTCATCGACTTCAAGCTCCGTGTATACACCACCTTGAATCAATCCCGCGCCATAGTCTTGTCGAAGCCACACAAGCACTCAGGCCTGTGCCACATGTTTCCACGCCCAGAAGTAGGTCACCATCAGCATCACGCACCTATGTCGTCGTCGCTGATCCATCACCGTCTTCTGTAGCAACCGACTTACGTCGATCCCGTCAGACTGCCTAGTCCGACCCAGCCAAACTCGTTCGACTGCAACCATGTTTCACCCTGCATTGTGTCATCCAACACATACCATGCATTACTCGACGCCCTGTTAAACATGATCTTCACAACGCGCTTGTCCGTGCGCCTCCGTTACCTGTCCACGTGTTCCAAGCCTTCTCAACAAACCGACCCAGAATAAACTTCCATGCAACCTGCATAATTTTTCTTGTCTCTATTTGTTGTGGTAGCTTCTCCGTGCACCTTGGCAAAAAAGATCAAATCCAAAACTGCCCACGTACACACACATGACTTTGGCATCTTTTTTTCTCAAACAAATCTCACGTCTTAGCTTCCGTGTTGGTTGTGTCGCGTGTATCAGCAGCACCTCGCACATTAGACCCCACCAGGCCTTGCCCAAAACCTCCACCTCGTGGCTGCACAAGGGCCTTGCCCATCAAGCACGCAACCAGCTAGCCCCACCTGAGCCAGCCTGCCACGCCCACAAGCCTCCTCGGCTTCGGCTCCCTGTGACTTGGTCCGCGCCGCTTCCATTGAGCGCCTGCCTACACGTCCGTCTCGCCGAAACCAGATCGATCTGGTAACGATCCGATCGACAAGAACTCCAACACACTCGCCTGACGTCGCCTGCCTTCAGATCGCTTTCCACCAAGTCGACGTATCATGACCGACTTTTCGCCTCACGCCTTCCCGGCGACCACGATCACAATATCAACCTTGTTTCCTCTAGATCAACAACACCCTTCGAACAACCTAGCTCATGATACCACTTGTTAGAATAAATCCGAGGCATACCGTCGATCATCCGAGGACCAAGCAATCACACGAGCACGACACCGAGATTTGTTAGCGAGGTTCACCGATATGGCTACATCCCCGGGGCCTGACTATGGGCGCTCCTCCCCATGACAGCGCTACAATACCGCACCCGGTCGCCCTGGACGCCGGCACATGCCGCCGGCTTCCCCTACGTTCCGGTGCTATTATGTTGGCATAGGTTACATCGTGTGTCTAGCCCCACTATATATGAGAGGCCTAGTATACAAGTGTCCTACTAGGACACGACTCCACATCCTATGTAAACACAATACAACTCATAGTCCAACTGTAGCCTACCGTATACACAATATTCAACACAACTCTAACAACCAGGAGGCTGGAATTCCACCGTCGACGAGGCCACTCTGTTACGCGAGGCCATGGACTACGCCATGCACATGCGCGCTCAGGTCGACGTGCTCCGCTGGCTCTCGGAAACCGTGCAAACATCTAGCTCCAGTGATTCTAACCGTGCACTGCCAAGGGAGACATGATTAAGGTACCAGGTGGTGGCTTGCCAATGCTTTTGCGAACAGAAGGACAAGCTACGCACAACATATTGCCCCTTGTGAAAAGCTGTGAAAATAATATCAGGATTTTATCTTGTTCTTGCGGGAGTTTCTGTCAGTGTAGAGTGCTTGCGAGCAGCAGACTACACTCTTTGTTGATCAGCAGAGACTACTCTTTGCTGATCAGCAGAGAGAAAAAGCTGCCCGGCCTGCGTGCTCTCATTCCCCAGACCTGGGATGTACACTAATTAAACCACCCTTGCATTGTATGATCGCCTCCCAGGAGGATGTAACTCAAACCCCTTCCTTTCCAATGCAATGAAACGCAAATCTTATGCGTTTTCTCGGAAAAAATGTCTGTACTGTAGCAACTTTGTGGCGTCCGTTGCAAATGAAGATATTAGAGTGTGTGAAAAGTTACTTATTTAGATCATGCGTGCATATGCAGTTTAAATGCAAGGTCTGCTTTTGTATTAGTCAGGAAATCTGCAGAACCTGAAACAACTTGCAGTGCTCACTCATTTAAAGGAGAAGGCCACAAGTGCTCGTACATAGGCTCCAAATGAAGGTCACTGTCTTGTCACGGTGGAAACAAATGGTAAAATTCTGAAATCCAAAATTAATATGTAAATAACTGAGACCTGGCATATATATGCTGCGTATTACTGCAGTACACCGGAAAGAGCTATGTGGAAAACAGCTGGGAAATTAAGTCTAATAAAATTCAGAGGCAAGAATGTAGCTAGTGACAGGAAATTGTAGCAAAGCCTACTATAAAAATATTGCACACATATAAGGTCTTTGTTTCATAGGATAGGAATAGAAAAAACAAAGAATAATAGATGTCATGCATCTCAATTCTTATAGGAAAAGATGTCATTTGATTCACCGCTTTTGGAGTAGTGTCTACAAGATAATTGTTTCCAAACGCCTCCCAAATCTAATTAACATATTTGTGGTAGTGTGCACATATGGCAGAATATATATTTCATATTTCCTAAAAACATGACTTTAACTAAATAAAATGAGAGGAATTATCTTGAGTACTATCTGCCATGACTAGCATACTCGGAGATAAATTATGTGGGCACAACGGATGAATATCCTATCGTTATCTGATTCTGGCTATATGATCACTATGAACCACGGTTGATGGAAACTATATATATGCACGAACACTTGATGGGGAGCTCAGAAAAGAATAAATGTCATAACAGCTCATCAACAAGGTGGATGGCGACGAGTAATTGGTTTCATGTACTTTTTCTTTAGGTTTGCTTGAGTTTGTGCTATCACTTTTTCAACCAAGTGAGCTTATTGCACTTGGTCAATACTAGCACTAGTACAGTTAAGGTCATCACACACACTTAAAAAACAACTATCGGACACGGAGATGTGATCATTGTCTTGCATGGTTTGCTAGAGGTGTGTCACTGTCACACATGCTATGGATAAACATGCGCGATAGGGTGCTAATTTTGTAAAAGCAATCATATGCGATGCACGGACCTTTTTTTTAAACTCTGACCATAGAACAATTGCTTTACGGTATTTCAATTATATTAAAAAGTATATACAAAGAAAGTCCAGAATACATCATAAATCACCCAATACCAGCTCTAGCAAAATTAATCATGGACTACAGATTGTTACTAATTCAGGACTGAAGCTTGTTGGCCTTGACTTGTTTAGCTCTCAGCATTGAATAATAGAGTCCTTCATTCAAATAGGAAGTCCAGCTGATAGGATGAGCAGGCACTTGCTTAAAGATCTTATCATTTCTGACCATCCATGTACTCCAGCATACCATGATGATGATGTTTAGTACCAAATCTTTAGGAAGGACTAAGCTGGCCAGGCAAATTTCATCATAACTTGAGAGCCCTCTTCTTTTATTGGGGCGATGGTATTCCAAGAGTGCATGGCAATTGGCAAAACTGCAGTCCCAGAATAAATGCATGGATATCTCTTCCGTGTGCTCATTGCACAGCACGGACCTATCACAAACAGGAAGCAAGAAACAAAATCATTTACGCAGCGGCCAATGTCCCAGACATTTGGTTGTCAAGAATATGTGTGTGCGTCTTGTCTTTACCTCTCCCAGAGCTCCCGTGTCTTCAACTTTGAAGACCCAATTTAATATAATAATAGACTAACATTTATACCACTAAATTAATAGCATTAGATTCATGATAAAATATATTTTCGTCATATATCTATTTGGTTTCACTAGCATTGACATATTTTTACACAAACTCAGTTAAACTTTGAGATAGTTGATCCTCCAACAAAGTTGAAAGTAAACTTTTTCAAGAACGGAGGGAGTAGGTGACTGTGTGTGTGCATTGATCGATGCTAGTTCCATGAAACATCGGAATGCATGGTGCATGCGGCAGGGCAACAGTTAACACATTGCCCGGGGCAAGGCAGGCATGCGGCGGGCCACGAACATCTTCACATGGCATGGCACGTGTTAATTTGTTCAGAACTTCGGATTTTTTTTTTGCTATGGTACTTCGGGGTTGTGCTTGCTTGCACATGATCTGATGATTTCCCTTCTTCAACCAATGCACATTGCCGTTATAAGCGTCTGTCTGCGGACTGTGGCAATGTGCCTACGTCGATTGAACATTGCTTTTTCTATAGAAAATACACTCAAATGTATCTCAGAGCATCCACAATTGGACTGGGCTCACTACTAGGAAAAGGGCTATAGATAGAATTGATACTAATGGTGCACCATGAAAGTAGTGCGCCACTACTATATACTAATGGTGCACCAGTTGGTGATGCGCCATTAATGTGGAAGACACTAATGGCGCACCAGAAACGGGGTGCGCCATTAGTATTATTTTTTTTTCATTTTTCCATACATACTAATGGCACATCAGGTCGAAGTGGCGCACCAGGCAAACAGTGCGCCATTACTGTATTTTTTTATTCTTTTTTTTGCAAAACTACTAATGGCGCACCATTTTTTATATGTATATATTTTTTTTTACTTTTCTGCAAAACTACTAATGGTGCACCACCTGCAGGTGCGCCATTAGTAACGAGGGTTACTAATGGCGCATTTGTGGTTGGTGCGTCATTAGTAACCTGGGACCCTAACAAGATATTTTGGACAACCCCACACCTACCCACTCACTTTCCCCACTTCATTCCCTCCACCTCTTTCTCCAAGCTTTCGGCTGCCTCCTCCTCCTCACCTCATTTCCACCATAGATTCATCAAAATTAAGTGGTGAAATTACCTTTTTTTGATAGGTAAGTAAGGGAAAGCTATCTTCATGAAATAGATCTACTATTTTTTCTTCCTAGCTCGCTCCAACAACGTGCACATGCACTTTTTGTGGCCTAGCTAGATCTATGTATGTTTGTGGTGTTGCATGTGTTTGTGGTGTTGCATATATGTTTGTGTTTGCAGGTACCGGTATTTGAAATGCGATAGTTGCCAATATTTTGCCGGAATGTTGATTCATTTCCGTTTCGGCGAGAATTTTGGCACTATGCATTCTTTTTGGTCCTATTTTTAGGGAAGGTCATGCCAAATTTTTTCTTGGTTCTAAAATATTGTTTTACTCTACCCGCAGGCGACCATGGTCTGCACGATGACCGAAGGCATCGTGAATAGGTTTTTGAGCTCCGCGAAGTCCGAGAAGCTTCAAAAGAACGAGACGGAGATAAGATGTCCGTGTCGAAGATGCAAGCTGAAGAGCCTTATTGCGGACCTGGATTCCGGGCAGGTGCGGGACCACCTGCTCTTGCGTGGTTTCATGGATGGCTATCGGTGGCATGGTGATGAAGATGACTATGAAGTCGTCCATGGGGGCCGGGCAAGAAATAAGGAAGGGTAACAAGACAAGTACCACCGCGGCGAGGGCGGGCGAGAAGACGAAGAATCTCCAGGACATGATCACGATGGTGATGCTGTACACAGTCAACATGTAGAAGATGTCGTACATGATGATGAGTAAGATCAAGACGAAGGGCATGATCATGAAGATGAAGATGCCGGAGCAGACGACGATGGAGGCTGGGTGTAGGACCCTCTTATTCAAGAGCTGCTTCTCAAGCAGACGGATAACGCAAGAGCTGCCGTCCGAGAGAAAGCCAAGCTGGATCAACTAGAGATAGATGCGGTTACTCCATTGTATGAAGGATGCGGGCCCGAGGATACCCGCCTGAAAGTAACACTCATGGCTCTGGAGATGAAGGTAAAACACAAAATGACCGACGCATGCTTCGACGAGAACATGTCATTCTGACACGAACGTCTTCCCAAGGGGAACAAGTGCCCGACCAGTTTCGAGGAGGCGAAGAAAATCGTGTGTCCTCTGGATTTACCGCACGTGAAATACCATGTGTGCATGAGCAATTGCACCATTTATCGGGACGAGCACGCGGAGTCTACCATATGTCCGGTGTGCGGCGTCACTTGATACAAGAAGAGGAAGAAAGCTCCTCGAAAATTAGTGTGGTACTTTCCGATCACTCCTCGTCTGCAGCGGTATTTCGCGGACCCTAAGGTAGCAAAGCTCAGCGGACCCTTGTCACCTGCCTCGTAGGAGTAAAACTTCCTTACGGTTATGCGGGGAAGATAAGCAGATACCTAGACCTAGCGAAGCAGAAGTTCAGCGGGATGAAGTCTCACGACTGTCACGTGCTAATGACGCAGATACTTCCAGTTGCAATCCGTGGGATCATGGACGCGCACGTCCGTGAAACGCTATTTGGCCTATGCAACTTTTTCGACGTCATCTCTCGAAAGTCGATTGGTGTGAGGCAACTGAGAAGGCTACAGGAAGAGATCGTGGTGATACTATGCGAGCTTGAGATGTACTTCCCGCCCGCATTCTTCGATGTTATGGTGCATCTGCTGGTCCATATCGTGGAGGATATCATCCAACTCGGGCCGACGTTCCTGCACAACATGATGCCGTTCGAAAGGACGAATGGTGTCATCAAAGGATACGTTCGCAACATGTCACGTCCAGAGGGAAGTATAGCCAGGGGCTTTCTGACCGAAGAGTGCATCTCCTACTGCACGAATTATCTAGTCATCAAGAACCCCATTGGTCTGCCCGTCAACAGGCACCCCGGCAGGCTCGCTGGATGGGGTCACCGTGAGGGTCTCCGCGAAATGCATGTCGACTTCGAGGGTCGACTCGCCGACTTTGAAAGAGCAAACCTAGTCGCGCTACAACACATAGACGTGGTCGATCCTTGGGTGGTAGAGCACAAAACCTTTATTGAGAAGACGTACAATGACCGAGGCCAACAGAGGACGGACGGAGATATAATCAAAGAGCACAACTCATGTTTCACGCGTTGGTTCAAGCAGAAGCTTCTGTCGTACCCTTTACATGAGGATTCTTCCGCGGAAGAACAACTCATATTCGCCTTGTCACAGGGCGCCGAGCACAACCTGATGACCTATGAGGTGTACGATATCAACAGCTACACATTTTACACCGAGAACAAGGACATGAAGAGCGATGGTTATCAGAACTCCGGGGTAACGATGGAATCCTACACCGGCAACGACAAGGACACATACTACGGAAGGATCGAGGAGATCTGGGAGCTGAGCTACGCTGGAGAGAAGGTCCCGATGTTCCGTGTCAGATGGGCCAAGAGCGTCCTAAAAGAAGACCGGTATTTCACCACCATGGTTATACCCGAAGCGAAATCCAAGACCGCGGGCGCAAACGTCACCGAGAAAAATGAGCCATGGGTACTGGCTTCCCAAGTGGACCAATGCTTCTTCATTACCGACCCGTCAAAGCCCAGTCGTGTTGTCGTGAGGAGGGGCAAACGGAAGATCATCGGAATGGATGGAGTAGCCAATGAGCAAGACTTCGACAAGTACGGCGACCCGAAGATCGAACATGACGACGACGATGAAGTAGCAGCACACACCACAAGAAGAAGCAGGACCACCCTACCTAAAGGACGTCCGTTCCACAGAAGAACTCCATTTGCGAAAATGAACGGCAGGAAGATTGTGAACAGATAGCTAGCTAAGATCAATTGTATTTAAATCGTAGTCTTCATTTCTCGATTGTATTTCGACATTTTGAATGATATTTCTTCTGTTCTAGTCCTCATGAATATTGAATTATGTTTATTATGGTATTGAATTTCAAACTCACAAAAAGTATTGAATTTGTTAATATTTTGTGAACTCATTAATATTTTTAAATTTTTATGATATTTTTTCAAATATTTTCAAATAACAAATTTGATGATATTTTTTAATATTCATAAATAATTTCAAATAAGAAATTCGATGATATTTTTTCACATTCATAAATGTTTTCAGATTTGATTTGTCATTTTCTAAAAAAATATTAGATGAAACTATATATTTTTTCACGACCCCCCGCACCCGTCAACGAATGTAAATGCTCCCTCCCTCCCTCCCTCCTCTACTCATCTCCTGTATATAGTGTA
>NC_057813.1:684642007-684672146 GCF_018294505.1 Triticum aestivum | reverse complement strand
AAGCATCCCACCGCCGCCGCCGCCACCCCGCCACCTCAGATCGCGCGGTGACCGCGGCCCCCCTCGTCGTTGCCGCGACCACCGTCGTCGTCGTCGCGCGGGAAGACGTCCAGGAGGATCGCCGCGTTTGGCTTCTTCCGTTTAGGGAACCAGCTCGAGCCGGGGTCTCACATAGCCGACGCCGTCGCTGCCTTCTTCATTCATCCGCCCACATCTTGTCGCCCCAACCGCTGCTCTTGCCCGTCCCCGGCCTTGTCGAGCTCTCCTCCGGCCCTCCCCGTGGTGAGCCTCCTCCACCCCCCACTACTGAAGCTGCTTGCTCTAAAACTGCTGACACTGCTTGCTGTGAAATTGTAAGATTTGATTCATTTCTGAGCTTCACCGCAAACGAAATCTGCTCTGCTGTATTTTTCAAAGCTCTAAAATGTTCTGTTTTATTGGCCTCAAATCCCCTGCTCCCTCTTTCTTCATAGCTCTGCACCCGAACAGCCTGCACGGGCCCATCCCCGCAGAGATCAGGAATTTCACAAAGCTCAGAGTGATGTAAGTATGCCACAAGTATACCATCTACATTTTCTTTGTACTACTACTAGTAGTTCATTGGATTGGATTTGTTTTATTGTGTTTGGTAGATTATCAGTTTGCTGAAATAAAATGTGGGTGTTGTGCTTGTCTGTATCTTCTTCAGTTACCTGAGAGCCAACTACCTGCAAGGCGGCATCCCTCCGGGGATCGGAGACCTCACTCACCTCACCATCCTGTAGGTTCTTGGCACCACCATCGTCCTCTTTGTTACTCAGTTTGATGCTATAATGTGTTGTCGGTCTGACGAACGTTTGTCAAATAAAAATGCAGGGACCTGTCCAGCAATCTGCTGCGGGGCGCGATATCGGCGACGATCGGAAGCCTAACTCATCTGCGGTTCCTGTAAGTTGTTGCTGGTGTGAATCTCCTTGGCATTGCCTACAGTTTCAGTTCACAAGGGTGCCGATGGAAAAGTGGGTGTTTCTCTCAAAAATTTCAAAAGAGTAGGATGGGTCTTTGTTCAAAAATGATTTATAGGAATTATAGGGTCTCCCAAAAAATTTGTGGCAATTTTATAAAAATTATTTGAATTAGTTTTAGTGCAACAGAGGCAACTCAGAGTTTGAAAATGGCATTAAAGGAATTTGTTTTTGGGGTAAATTATATTATGAAATAATTCCTACTGTTATTTAAAATATAAATGAAATGATTTGGAACACCAAGCAAGAGTTACGTTTCAAGTTGCTGAACCTTTTCATATAAGCTTGTAGAAGATTTAATTGATCATACAGAAAATGAAAAACGAAGGTCATACCGATCCTAGTTGGTATTATTTTCCTCAATTTTAAGTGTTGAATGAACACATAAAGAGAGTGCTAAGTGATTTCAATATATCAAGTTTCAGAATAATATATAGGATTGTTGGTTTTTAACCTTGGTTGCCATTGTTTCTATTTGTAACGGTCTGAAGAATGACTCATGTTGTTTGTGCTAACAATCTCTAAGTGAAAGCAACTAGTTGGAGTAGATTTGTGCACACAATACTCCTTCCAAGACAATTTGCTTTCAAGGAGTAGTTTCAGTTTGCTTGCAAGGAGTAGTTTCTGTAAAGTTTCAGCATGGTTTCAGTATAGTTTCAGCATGGTTTCAGTTTGCTTCCAAGGAGTCGTTCTCTGTCTGGTCCAATTCTGAAGAAATAAAAAGTGAATAGTTTGTTTGATCCCTGTGTGGTCACTCTATTTTTTGAGTACTGACATTAGTTATGTTTGTTAGCAGCAAGATATTTAAATGAAGCTTGTTCTTTTTCAACTGTTCAACTGATGCCATGAAACTGAATATAGTAGTTGAAAACCCTGTTTTTCTTCCTGATCGTGAAAATTTGAAGTCCTGTTTGTGTTTTGGTTTTGTTGGTTGACAATTATGTTTAGTTTTTCATTTCATGGGTGCTGTAAAATGTGCAGGTGGTGAGTTGAGGCTCAGCATACAGCTTGTTTGGACTAACCAAGAGGACGAGGTATGTTGCTTGCCCAAGCTAAGTGACACGCGCCAAGTTTTCTATTATATAATTACCTGTTAGTGCTTAGTTAAACTGCATGATACGGCCATAGCAGATGGATGGTACTAGGTGTTGTTTTGTTTCTTGCCAATATATTCAGAGAGCAGATGTGCCACTGCAGATTTCTTTTCTTGAAGGCAGCTAGTACAAGTGAACAACTTGCTGCTATTAGATCTGGAATGGAAGCTCACATAAGTTGAGCTGATTTTTGTCCATATGAAAGCAGAGGACCATATGGTCTGTGGCCTTTTCATCCATATGAAAGTAGAGGCACATTGTGGTGCTAGTTTGCTGGGTTTTGTCTCCGACCATCGTGTCGTGATGATTTTGTAGGTACCCAGAGAGGCCCTTGAGTTTGCCAGAATGTTGATTAACTTCCGTTCCGGCAAATTCGGGTACTCCATATGTCCTATTTTCAGCAAAGGTCATGCTAAAATTTTCCATGAATTTTAGCATGACTTTGCTAAAAATCGGACATATGGGGTAATTGCGACTAATGCATGGGCCGGGGTATCTTAGTACTTAATTAAGTAGGATCAACTGCCCCTTTATTCTTGCTGCATTAAACCATAGGTGGCAATAGAGCCAAGTGATTAGGCCCAACTTAGAATTCTCCTTAGCATCGATAAACCCTAGATGATAAACCCAACATAGGTGGCAATAGAGCCAAGTGATTAGTGCCAAGTGATTAGGCCCAACCTAGGGTGCCTCGGCATCGATAAACCCTAAATGATGAAAACTTAACTTGGCTGCCCCAGATGCCTCGGTGACGATGAGAACCTAAATGATGTACGCTTAGGCTTTTAGGGTGCCTCGGTGTCGACAAACCCTAAATGATGAAAGCTTAGGCTTTTAGGGTGGTTCAGTGTCGACAAACCCTAAATGATGAGACCATGATCTTGTTCCTTGACAATAACCAACTTTTTGACCAAACATTTTTCCTATTTAGAGCGAAATATGGACCACAACGATGAGGCCGGTGGTTCGGGCGGCAAGCAATTCTGGGAGCTGTCCCAGGAGATGGAGGAACAACCTCACCGCTATGAGGACGCCGCGGAAGACACCGATCCTGACTACACAACCCCTAGTGGCGTCGGGGATGACACCACTGATGGTGCCGCCGAGGATGCCACCACTGATGATGGCAGCGCACACACAGATGACAGCCAACCGAAGAAGCAAAGGAAGGACCGGCGCCCGGATGCGCTCCGCACCCTCAAGGAGGAATTCACTCAAGTGGACTCCGACGGGAATCCAACGGAGCCCAAACATGTAGTCAAGGGGAACTCGCTTCAGCTCGGGTGCATTCTCCGGAGCACCGTCTCGATCAACACCGATAACCTTAGGAATAAGGACCACGGGAATTTGCGCAACCTCCTCTTCACGAAGTTGCACGAACGATACAAGTTCCCCGCCGAATTTGAAAACACACGCCTCTCGGGGAATAAAGTGAACAATGCCGCCCTCACGAAGATGAGCACGGCCCTGTCTACTTGGAGAAGCGCGGTGAAGAGAATGATTGATAAAGGTGATAGTTATGAGAAGATCAAGGCGAAATATCCTTTGATGACGAAGATGAGTACAAGGAGTTCAAGATCAAGTGCGAGAGCAGCGCAACCTCCGAATCAAGTCAGTGGGGGAAAGAAATGCGGGAGTTGAACTTAGGGGAACACAAACTCGGTCCCGGCGGTTACAGAGTGGCGGAGCCTATATGGGACAAGGAGGACACGGAGCGTGCCGAGCAAGGCCTATCGCCCCGCTTCGAGAAATACAGCGGTGACAAGCAGACCAGGAACTATGTCAGGGCCCGATACAAGGAGGACCCAATAACAAAGGAGCTTACCACGGATCCGAAGACCAGGGCGCTTGAGCTTGTTCTGGTAAGGAATACACCCCCGCGTAATTAGCTCCATATGGTTGCACTCTAATTAATCCCCAATATTTCTAAATGGTTCACGTTCCTTTCGCAGGACACTGAAAGCAGTAGCGCGGGGTCGTCTCAGAGCTCCCCTTTCGACACCCTTTTAAATAGGGCGTTGAACATAATGAAAAGCAAGGATAAGCTCACTAAGCCGACATCAGCTGGTCGTGTGGCCGGCAAAGGCTTGTCCACAAAATGGGGGTCATACTATACCGCTGGTGTGCGAAAGGAGAAAAAGACCAGCTCGGAAAGCCAGACGCGCGAGGTTGAAGCACTCAAGGCACAAGTGGCGCGGATTCTAGAGCTTGTCCAAGAGCAAGTGGAACAACAACTGGGAACGAAGCTCAACGCCATGGTGCCTACGTTGATTCATGGGCTGACGACGTGGATTGCGGGCGGCCAACAGGGGCCTCCCTCGGTTCCCAGCTTCATGGCCAGCAACTCGCACAGCGCGCAGGCGGCGCCATTGGTGTCTCCGGCGGCACCATTGGT
Source organism: Triticum aestivum (assembly GCF_018294505.1). Taxonomy (NCBI): domain Eukaryota; kingdom Viridiplantae; phylum Streptophyta; class Magnoliopsida; order Poales; family Poaceae; genus Triticum; species Triticum aestivum. Next base: position 684,667,653 of record NC_057813.1, on the reverse strand, counting down.
GTCTCCGGCGGCGCCATTGGTGTCTCCGGCGGCGATGCAATTGGTGTCTCCGGCGGAGGTGGTATTCGTGTATCCGGCGCCAGCACGATCATTGGATCTTAATGCACCCGGGTGTACGCCGGCCGACACCTCGCCAGCAAGCACCCCCTCCGTCAGTTGCACGCCCGCCGTTGGCGGTGCCTCGACATTAGCCGAGCTCGACGGCATCATGGTAACTAAGCCTCTCGGCCGATGACTTCATCTCCTTGCCTTTGACTGGGCATCCCTGACGCCCTGTACATGTTTTCGCAGGGCACCGCCGACGTTCCTTGCACTCTTCTGCACTTCGTGGGCGCCGAGTTGGTCGATCTCGCCAAGTGCAGAATCATTCAACCGGGCAACCCCATGTTCCACGGTAATCCGATGCCACCCACAGTGTATAGGGTTGAAGTGGTTCGGGTGCTGCCAGGCTGCGGCGAGCTGTTACCTCTGATTCGACCTGCTGGGGCCGACGAAGAAGATGAGATGACCCTCAGCGCCTGCGTAAACTGGCCCCTTCTTTGGCCGAAGAGCCAGATTCGTTTGGGGGCGGGGGACACCACCCCACAGACAAGACCGCCAGTCGTGCCGGCGCCAAGCCATGGCAAGAACGCCGCAATTCTACCGGACCTGCCGGACATCCCTATGGCACAGGATCCGGACAGCCCTATGGCATAGGATCCGGACGATGACGACAACGACGATGGTACATTTACCAAAGTCGATAAGTACTTTGCCGAACATGGGTACGCTGACGAGTTCTGCTGGCCTCTTTCTCAAGAACCCAACCAAGACGACCACAATCTAGCTGGTACGGCGGAGAAATCCAAGTGCAACAGGCGTCGTCTGGCGTTCAGTTCTCAGGAGACGCCTCCAGCTCCCGCCTTCACCGAGCCTCAGATAGCTGAGGTGCGAAATATTATCAGCCCCAACACGCTCAAGAAGGCGGTCTGTGAGCAGAACTCGGTCCCATTATAGGAGATCAAGAAGAAGGGACGGAAATGAAAGACTAACAAGGGCGCCGGTGCAAGCCAGCCGGCACCGAGTTCGATTCGTGCTCAGGACGGGCCACCTTCACCTAAGGATATCTCGAGGAGGGTGCATGTGGCGGGTAGGGCGATGCTACCGCCAAATAGGTTGAATGCTGCAACCGGTGCTATACGGAGTCTGCACGACAGTGTTCTTTCTTTGGAGAAGCGGCGTCTCTGAGAGAAGGATGTGGCATACCCGGTTTTCGTGGCCAAGGTGCCAGAGGGCAAGGGCTTTGTGGATGGCGACATCGGAGGTACGATCGTCCTGCGGTTTGATGACATCTTTGCTATGTTTAACCTTCATCCGCTGCACTACACCTTCGTTCGGCTGTTTTCACTGAGTATGGAGATGCGGATCATTAGAGACAAGACCCCGGACATCGTTATAGTCGACCCCTTCTACATGCATGCCAAGCACTTGAGCAGCGCTGGGGACCGCCAAGTTGTGAGTTCACACCTCGAAGGCGTCATTCCGGCAAACCCAGATAAGGATAACTTTCTTGTGGCTTACTTTCCCGAGTAAGTCATCCCTTAACCGCCCCGTAACATATGATTTCTTAGATTTCGATCGTTCTTTTTTTCTAACATTCCGTGTTCTGTGCAGTGACACACATTGCACACTCATCCTCTTAAGCCCGAAATATTCCATGGCCACGTATTTCGACCCGAACCGTAACTCCAAGATGGACTACACAAATGTCAAGAAAATTCTTGATGATGTTCTCCCCGGCTACGCCAAATCTGGAGGCACCTTCACCAGGGCAGTTCGTAAGTACGGCAAGCACATGTTCTCACACAATACGAAGTTCTGCTGCGTCAAGCAGCCGCCTGGCGGTCAGAAGGATGCCTACTACGCCCTCCATCACATGAGGAAGATCGTAAGGGACCATAATCAACTTCTGCTACCAGATAATCTCAAAGGTTGGGCCGCAAACTTGTCGGCAATCCAGGACGCGGACCTCAGACAAGAATTCTTTCGCATCCAGTCGGAGTTTGTGGACATCATCCATCAAGATGTCCTTCATACCTCGGGGCAGTTCTTCCTCAGATATCAACCGTCCAACAATGAGATAGATGGAATGCTACAAATGCAGGGTGACAACGACCGCGATTTCATGACCATCACGACAGACGTCGGCTTCATCCACGCTCCTGTCCGATGAGTCCAGTCGAAAGTAGTGATGTGTAGTTCTGAAACATTGATTGGCTCATGTTGTAATTAAACTTTAATGAATTCGTATGTCTCTTTGGTTTGGACAGTCGTTCAACTTAGATGTAATCGATGCTATTTATTAGTACGACCATGAATCGTGCTATTAATGTCTTGCTTTTCTCTTCCGATCCTTTTGTTGCATACTTACATATTGCTTATGTATTGTCTGTTGTTTGGCTTGTGCATAGAGATGCCGTCGTATGTCGTGTACAAGGGTAAGGTTCCCGGAGTCTACGACGACTGGGAGGAGTGTCGAAGAAAGGTTCACCGTTTCAGCGGTAACAGTTACAAAGGGTACACCACTAGGGCGGAGGCCGAATCTAGATACGCTCGCTATCTAGCGGGAGAGAGAAGGGAGCATTGGAGGAACCGGATGAAGACCAGTTTGATCGCGACGATGCTCATCGTGATGACCACAACTCTCTTCTATGTGATGGTAGTTTAGATGATCGATATCGACTTGTAATGTGAAGACAAACTCGATACTCGCGGTCTCGAGACTTGTAATGTTTTATCTTTGTTCGGTCTTTTGAATTCGGAGACTAATATGATGAATTGTATTCGGAGACTAATCTTTTATTGTATTCGATGAATCTAATGTTGCTGTGTGCTGCTGTCTATATTCTGTCCAATAATATATTTTGTAACCTGTGCAAAAATCAGAAAATTAAAAAAAAACAAATATTCATACTAATGGCGCATCACCACCAGGTGCGCCATTAGTATGCCCAAGGATACTAATGACGCATCAATGCAGAATGCGCCATTAGTATGACAAAGCACATGCTTACGTATGGTCCCCCGGGAGGCACACTAATGGCGCATGGTCTTACATACTAATGACGCACTGCTTGGTGCGCCATTAGTATACCAGATACTAATGACGCACCAGTGATGCGCCATTAGTAAAAAATACTAGTGGCGTGCTACTAATGGCGCACTAGTAATGCGTCAATAGTAGGCAAAACCAGTGCGCCATTAGTAGGACTTTTTCTAGTAGTGGCTATTTGGTTCTCCTATACATCGACGAACATGTCCGGACAGCGTCCGGACGTGCCCGCTTTAAACCCTCATTATATCTGTGCACGCATGTATGGCCCTGAAATTCTTGGTTCTCAACAGATGTATCTTGTTCGCAGGGATAGATCAAGGGACAACCATCTATTTGGCACAAGGTCTGTTTTAATAAGACAAAAATGCATATGTTTGGTGGAGAATGAAAAGAGAACAGAAAAATGAGATAACGTGGTCTGCGATGGGCCGTGTTCGACATGATCGACTGTCCGAACACGTGCGAAGACCCGAAGTAGATGCCATATAAGGATAATCGGGGGTCTAGTTGGGTAGATTTTTTCCTTCTCTCTCTTGTATGGACACTATCCGGGTTGTCCCAGACATATAGGGACAAGCAGGGAGAAGTAGGTGCTCTTAGATCCGATAATTATCAACGAAGACAATAGCCAGTATAATGGAAAGATAATTGGAGGCAGAAGGAATTGTAAAAAATAAAATTACATTGAGAAACATACTAGTCTTCTTTTTTTCTTTGATTGTACGCCGTTAGCCGAAGATGCAAAAGTGCACTCAACCAACAGGAATAAAGGACCATACGCAAAGGCACTCGCCATGCTAAGCATTAAAGACCTCAATAGCCACTTGCCGCTCAAAACGAGATATAGAAATCGCTGAAGAAACATAGGCCGACTTTGAGATGGCTTACCGCTCATGCTGCGTGGTCAAACAAGAGGACTATAATTACCCTTGTTCTAACTTCTAGCCTGTTCTTTCCATGCATCAGAACAATATTGAGCAATGGTGCAGAGGGTAGAGATGTAGTGCAACACCTCACACACACACAAGCAAATATTTCCCTAATGCCTCCCAAATCCAAAATATTTTTTTAATAGTGTGTGGTATAATATATGTTACGAATTTCAACGAAACTTGACTTTAAAAGAGTAGTACCGTGTGGAATTTCTTCCGGGATTACTATCTCTATGGTGGCTAGCTCACTTGAGATAAATGGCATATATGTACCTCTTTTAGTCCACTCCTTGCTATCTGGTCAGTACTAACAATGGTAGATGGGAACTATTTATTTACACACAAGATGATTGGGATCTAAGGGTGAAACAAATGTGATAATAACTCATGGATAAGGTGGGTGATAGTGTGTAGCACTTAAGAGCATCTATAGTGGTTGGTCAGACTGTCTTATCTTAAGTCTGCCACATAATTTATAGAAGGCTATACAAATATGATGTACAATGAGTTAACTCTTACTCTTGTCATTACTAAATACCTAAACATGGTGAGGGATATCATTGCTATAGATCATTCCTTAATTAAAAGAAAGCAAGTCTTCTTATTTCTTTCTCATTTCACTCTCCTCCAGCTCAATATTTATCCCCTTGAAACAGGATTTTGCCCCTACTTTATAAATAAAAGCACCGCTTCAAAACAAACAAGTCAAATCCACAGAAGAAGATAAAAAGGCCTGCTTAGTGGAGTTATTCACGCAACCCAAAAAAAAAAGGGGACACAAGGCTCGTCGGAGCCAATCGATCATAGGCTAAGAGGCGAAGCAAGTTGATGGCCTGCCACTATAAGATTTATCACTCCGCCTAGCTGATCCGTGTCCCGCTGCTTAGAGAGTGGGTGCCACTAAAAAAGTGGTGTCTCCTCCCAAAAGAAGAAGAGAAAATCCTGATATATATTCTTCAGCACTCCTTGAGCATCAATCATCATGGAGACCATGTCTTTCTTTTTGCAAAGGCACCGGCACGCCACCACCTCATACTACTAAATAATGCATCTTTTTATCCAAGTGCACACTAAGACCAGGAATCACCGCACGACGTTGAGCGGCCTATTAGTTACTTACACAAAAAAAAAACTAAGCAGTAAATGGAATTAATCAACTAAAACTTTTGATGTACCAGCCGAGCCATGGAGCTGGATCTTTTCACGGCTTCGGAGAGCCGGCGGAGCACGTCGACCTGAGCACGCAGTTGAACAGCGTAGTCCATGGCCTCGCGGAGCAGGGTGACCTCATCGACTGCAGAGTGCCATCGTCCCGGTATCACATCCCTCAGTGCCATGGTCTTCCTAAGGAGCCTCCCCGGAACATAGCTCCTCTTGCAGCAGCGGCACCTCCTCACGATCCTCCGACACCTCTATACCTTGCACGCTCTGGACGATGGAGCCAAGATGGCCTTGGGCCACCTCGCTCCGCCGCCGTGCGCGTCGCCATAGAGACGTCCACGGAGGACTTGACGGCGCGCTTCCTCTGGTGGAGGCTAGTGGTGCCGCCGAAGGACGTGTTCGGGCATGCCTGTAGCTGGAGGCTGAGGAGGAGGTTCTTGAGGAAGGCCTGCTTGAATGACTTGGTGTTGGTGCTAGGACCTTGCATGGCTGTTTCTGTTCTTTTGCTGGAGCAGAGACAGTATATACTTGCTGTGATAAGGCTAGCTGTAATGGGGAGTATCATATATTAGTATCATGCATATGATACTAGTATATGATACTACCTCCGTAATGCATAGTATCATAAGTTAGTATCTTAGGTTGCCTTATTAATTGCCATGCATGCCACAATGTAGTAAAATATTTAATATAATACAGTATCATAATATGATACCACACCTTCTCTTTTCTCAGTTAATTGTGTGTCATATCATCTAAAAAATTTAATTGGCATGCAGATACTGCTTATGATACTCCCATTACGACCACCCTAAGTAATGTCGATGGATGATATGATGTCCTTGCTGACGCACAAACATGGGCGCTCCTGCTGCTTAAATAGGACTGGTCTCCAGCATGTGGTGTCACTAAGTAGTACCTTAATTCGACATGTATGTGCCATATAGCATGTGTCGTCTGATTCATAATCCCTCACTCATGCATGAATGATTTTTACTGTTGATGCTGGATATTAATGCTCCTCCTTTTCAGATGTATACCTTGTGTCGGTGACTTGAAGCTCAAAAGTATAGAACCACATGCTCATGGCATTTAATTGCGACCGCCGAGCAAATTCTCTTCCGTGCTGTCGACCTGCTCTTATTCTTCCATGATGATGATGTCTTGTCGTATTGTCGTATGCTATGCATGAACGTAGAACGGACAAGTAGGACCCGAGATTATTTTTCGAAAAGGAGGAACACCCACGCCTGTCTTTGCATCAAGGCGATGTATACAATCATTTTATTAATTATTCACAAAGGCCTTACAAGGTAATACATCAGTATTACATCCGTTCTGGATTATTGGTCCACTATGTAATTTGTGTCAAATTTTGACCAAAAATTTAACTAACAAAATGTTAATGCATGTCAACAAAAATTATATCATTGGATTCATATTTGAACATAGTTTTCAATGATATAATTTTTTGTGACATGCACGAACATTTCCTTAGTTAAATTTATGGTCAAAATTTGGCACGAAATACAATGGAAAACCAATAAACCAGGACGGAGGTAGTACGTCTGAAACCACCATGTTGGTAACATCTGTCGCTACTCCTATCCACTTTATGAAGGTGCCGATAGTCTGAGACAAATACCAAACAGTCCTTGAACCATAACCTAACATCTAAAACCGGAGGCCCCAACTAACCCACATTGCCGAGTCTGGGGCACACACCGGTCCGGTCCACACTCAAAGGTTGCCGCCGCCGTCTTTCACTGATCCATCTTCAGAGTCACGTTGCCAGGCCTAGTTCTCGTCGACACCACCACGACGCCAGACAATGCCACCATCCTGTGCTCGTCCATCATCACACGCTAATCGCCGAGACCGTGCTGCTCCATGTCGTCGAGACCCACTGTTGTCGACGTGCCAGATGCCACGCCACTCCTCCTTCGATCGCGAACACCACCTACTGCCACTGGTCCCATTTCCTCCGTCTGCAGTTCCTCTAACCGAGCAGCCGAACGCCCCAGGCGGTGCCACCAAGAAGGGCACGACACACGCAATCCCGCCGCCGCCCAATCCGAGGAAATTTTGGGTCTTCACCCGGGCATGGGATCGGGGTGGAGGGCAGGGACCTCGACGACGCCTGCAAGGAGGAGAACGACGACCTTGGTCGTCGCCACCGTCGAGATGAGCGATTCATCCAGAGTTTCCTCCAGTCCGATGTCACCTCTACCAGACCCCGGGCATCGGGTCGGGATGGAGGGCAGGGACCTCGACGACGCCTGCAAGTAGGACGCGAGATGTCCACAAGCTTAAGGTCTCCCAAGCGCATGATGATATAATAGTGAGCTGGCTCCCGTGTTATGATCGCACATAAATGGCTCGAAAAGTTGAAAGGGAGTTGAGCTATATAAGGTGCGGAGTACAGCACAACACATGACCCCTTACGTATATGAAGACATCTCAAACGTCTCAGTATCACAAATTGCCTGTGCCTTAGGCCCTTAGCTGTACGTATTATCATTGTGTGTTGTCGTATGCTGTGTATGGAACTGTGGATACAGGATGGACAAGTATGATCCAAGATGTCCACAAGCCTGCTGCTTAATTAACGTCTCCCAAAGTCTCAAGCATATGATGATGATAGCATTATCTCACTGAGCTGGCTGGCTGCCGTGCCATGGTCACCGGCCAAAATGGCTTTGGAAATTAAGTTGGAGACGAGGGAGCTCCGGAGGTAAGGGCAAGACGCGGGCACATGGCCGCACATGCAGCCTCAGCGCGGCGCTGACAATTGGCTTCAGCTCTCCCGTGCGAGCTGGCTGGGGCTGTATGTTGACGTGCATGTGGCGGGTGCTAGCGTGTGTAGTCAAGACATGTACTCCCTCCGTTTGGAATTACTTATCGTGGAAATGGATGTATCTAGACGTATTTTAGTTCTAGATACATCCATTTCCGAGACAAGTAATTCCGAACGGAGGGAGTATGTCAGATTTCCTCCGATATTGCAATGTGTAACTTAAATTGACCAGTTGTGTAGACATAATGTTTACCTTACATAATCTGTTGCTGCAGAGGATGGACGCCGGCAACTGATGTGCGTGGGAGCTTAACGGGGAGCGGTCTATACAGTTCCATGAAGAATTGCAGGCCGAGCCTGTACGTAGGTGTGTGCGAACTGAACGATGGAAGGACATTGCATTGGACTGCATGGCGCTTGCGGCAGGCAGCAGCTCAACCCTTTAATTTTTCCTTTGCCCCGGAAAAGGCATGAAATTGTTCGGAACATTTGAGCCGTGCATGAATGCACATGATCATCACGTTTTTATCGGACTACCTATTGTTGGACTAAGTCCCTCCACATGGAGGTGTGTTGGCATCCCAACATCAGCCCACACAAGTCCAACACATATGAACCGTTGATCTGTTCTGCATCCCACGGTTGTGAGTGTTTCCTGGTGAAGGGAGCAAGGAGAAAACCTTAGCCACTCCATCCCTTGCTGGTGGTGGCTTCCATTCGTGAGAGTGAGAGAGAGAGAGCACATAAGAGAAAACACAACCTGAGAGAGAGGAAGAAGAAGAAGCAGAGGTTCTGTCCAGATTTGCTGCATCTGACTAGACAGTGTTCAAGCTGGTGATTGGAGGCTCAAACGTGGTTGGATCGACCCCAAACTTGGTAAGCTCGTTCCTTACTTTGAGTACTTCGATTTGGTTAGCTGGTTTGAGGATTGGATCAGTGGAGCATCAGATTTGAGAGTGGTTTTGTCAGCTCTGACTGCTGCAGTTTCAGAACAGAGTAGTTTTGGGAGACGAACAGTTTGGGTAGGCAAACGATGTCCGATTGAGCTGAAATTGGAGGGAATCTAAGGAACTCGTGTGTCTACTTGTCTGCCAAATTTGGTGCTGTTTGGTTCAGCGGTTTAAGAGCAGTTTGCAAAACACTGGAGGGTACAGAAGCTGTGTAAACTCCGCTTTGCTGAAATCTTGCCTCTTGTGGCTATTGTTGCTGTTGCCGGTTGGCAACGTGGAGAGTGTGTTGTAAACTCTCTAGAGGTTCTAGAGAAGACTTTGTACTCATCATTCTCATAGTGAAGTTGTGTGGACCGGTCGGTCCACACCGTAGTTTTTTACTCCTCAAGTTGAGGAGGTTTTTCCACGTTAAATCCTGTGTCACTTGTGCATGTTGTTTGTGTTATTCCGCTGCTTACTTGTTGGTTGAAGCTGTCCTCAAAGTTCATCACAAGTAGAGGGGACTGTGTAGTGTGCATATTTGCCGTGCCGGTGAATTTGTGCAGCGCATTGTTGCTGTCCAGCCCCAACAAAGTGGTATCAGAGCCTTGGTTTGCTTGTGCAAATTGCTGAGTTTCTTGTGGTGAAAGATGGAAGTGAATACCAGCAGGATGATATCTTTGAATGGTACAAATTATCAAGCATGGAAGGGCAAGATGGAGGACTTATTATATGTGAAAGAATACTGGAAGTCAGTGTTCTCCACTGAGATGCCGGAGGGCATTGAGGAAGGTCAGTGGAAGGTACTTCATCGCCAAGCTTGTGGGTTTATTCGGCAATGGGTCGATGACAATGGTTTGAACCATATCATTGATGAGACACATGTACACACCTTATGGCAGAAATTGGAAGAGTTGTTTGCCCGGAAAGAAGGTACAAACAAGATGTTGTTGATCAAACAATTGATGTGCTTAAGGTACAAAGAGGGCACTCTAATTGCAGATCATGTGAACACATTCCAAAGCATTATAAATCAACTTTCTTCAATGGGAATAACATTTGAAGATGAAGTGAGAGCTTTGTTGCTACTAGGCTCATTACCGGACAGCTGGGAGACCTTTAAGGTCACAGTTTGCAATTCAGCACCTAATGGAGTTGTCACTTGGAATCTTGTGAAAACCAGGGTACTAAATGAAGAGTCCAGAAAGGTGGCTGAAGCCACTTCTTCCTCACATTCTGAGGTGCTAGTCACTCAGTCCAGGGGGAGAAGCAAGAGCAGAGGTCCAGGTAAAGGGGCAGAAAGAGGTAGGAGCAAATCAAAAAGTAAGTATGCTGATTATGAGTGCCATCACTGCCATCAGAAGGGCCACATTAAGTGGCAATGTGACAAGTGGAAGAAAGACAAAAAGAAAAAGAAGAAACAAGATCAGAAGTAAGTTGACAGTGATAGTGACACAGAGGGCAACCGAGTTACTGCAGTAGAAGAGGACATCATGCTTGTTATGCATGAAGAAAATGAGGGCAGATTTGGTTCCACTGTTGAGGAGAGGATCACTGTTGTTTCTGATGAAACCGTCAACCTTGTGGATGGTGACGAGATGATTTGGATACCGGACAGCGGTGCTACCATTCATGCTACATCTCGCAGAGAGCTCTTCACTAACTATATATCAGGTGATTTTGGTGTTATGAAGATGAGGAACAATGATAGAGCAGCCATCATTGGAAAAGGAGATGTGCATTTGGAGACCGCAAATGATACAAGGTTAGTCCTCAAATCTGTGAGGCATGTTGAGGCACTTCGTCTCAATATTATCTCGGTTGGTTTGCTTGATGGAGATGATTACTTGAGCAGTTTTGGAAAAGGGCAGTACAAGCTCACCAAAGGCAACATGATTGTTGTAAGAGGTAAAATGGTCTCAGTTTTGTATCATGTTCATGCTAAGCTCTTTAGTACTTCTGTCAATGCACTAGAGAAGGATGATCATTATGCTTTATGGCACAAGAGACTTGGGCACATGAGTGAGAAGGGGATGACAGTGCTAGTGAAGAAAAAATTGTTGAAGGGTGTGAAAGGAGTTCACATCAAGAAATGTTCAGATTGTCTAGCAGGGAAGCAACACCGAGTTGCCTTCAAGACTCTACCTCCTCACAAGAAGCCCGAGAAGCTAGACTTGATACATTCTGATGTTTGCAAAATGTCGGTAAGATCTCTTGGTGGTGCTAAGTACTTTGTGACTTTTATTGATGACTTTTCCAGGAAAGTTTGGGCCTTCACTTTGAGGACCAAAGATCAAGTACTAGGTGTATTCAAGCAATTCCAAGCCTCGGTTGAGAGAGAAACTGAGAAGAAGATCAAGTGCGTTCGCACTGATAATGGAGGAGAGTACATTGGGCCATTTGATGCATATTGCAAGCAGCAAGGTATTAGGCATCAATTTACTCCCTCGAAGACACCACAGCTGAATGGTCTTGCTGAGAGGATGAACAGGACAATTGTGGAGAGAGTTAGATGCTTGTTGTCAAGTGCAAAGCTACGTAAACACTTTTGGGTGAGGCTTTGATGACTGCAGTTTATCTTATTAATCTCTCACCAAGTTATCCTTTGCAGGGAGATGTTCCTAACAGGGTTTGGTGTGACAAGGACGTCTCATATGACCACCTAAAGGTTTTTGGGTGCAAGGCCTTTGTTCATCTTCCTCAAGATGAAAGGTCAATACTTGATTCGAAGACACGGCAGTGTATCTTTCTTGGTTATGGTGGTGATGAGTTTGGCTACAAGTTGTTTGACCCTATAGCAAGGAAAGTTGTGAGAAGTCGTGATGTTGTGTTTGTTGAAGACCAAACAATTGAGGATATTGTGAAGAGAAAGGGGCAAGTTCCTCCTCAGCAGCAGCAAGACATGATTGATTCTGACCCAGTTCCTGCAGCTCCAGCTCATGTGCAAGTTGAAGCAGATGTAGAAGATGTACAAGATGATGTACATGGTGGTGTAGGTGAAGAAGATGCTCCCCAGCAACAGCAATAAGAGTATGATGCTGAAGTTGATGATCCGGATCAACAGGAAGCACCAGCACCAGAAAGTCCACCAGCTGCTCCACTCAGAAGATCCAACAGGGATCGAATTCCTTCCAGCAGGTATCCCTCAGATCAATATGTGGTGTTATTATCTGATGGTTCAGAACCTGAATGCTTTGCAGATGCAATGGAAGATGAGCACAAGAAGGAGTGGAAAAATGCTATGCAAGAAGAGATGGATTCCTTGCATAAGAATCATACTTATGAGTTGGTGAATTTGCCCAAGGGCAAGAAAATTTTGAAGAACAAGTGGGTCTACAGAATCAAGCAAGAAGAGCACACATCACATCCAAGGTACAAAGCCAGGCTAGTTGTAAAAGGATTCGGCCAGAGAAAAGGCATTGACTATGATGAGATCTTTTCTCCGGTTGTGAAGATGACATCCATAAGAGTAATCCTTGGCATGGCAGCAAGTCTCAACTTGGAGGTTGAGCAAATGGATGTGAAGACTGCATTCCTTCATGGTGAGTTGGAGGAAGAAATATACATGGAGCAACCTGAGGGGTTTCTTGTGAAAGGCAAAGAAGACTATGTGTGCAAGCTGAAGAAAAGTCTCTATGGCCAGAAACAAGCACCAAGACAATGGTACATGAAGTTTGAAACTGTCATGGGGGAGCAAGGCTACAAGAAGTGTAGCTCAGACCATTGTGTGTTCATTCAGAGGTTCTCAGGTGATGATTTCATCATATTATTGCTCTATGTTGATGATATCCTGATTGTTGGCAAGAATGTCTCTAGGATTGCTAAGTTGAAAAAGGAGTTGAGCAAATGTTTTGCTATGAAAGACTTAGATCCAGCAAAGAACATTCTCGGAATGAGAATTGAGCGAGACAGAAATTGCAACAAGTTGTACTTGTCTCAAGAGAACTATATTGAGAAAGTACTTCAGAAGTTCAGGATGGAAAATGCTAAAGTTGTTAGTTGTCCACTAGCAGCCCATTTCAAGTTGAGCAGAAAGCAATGTCCTACCACTGATGAGCAGAAAAAGGAAATGCATCATGTTCCTTATGCTTCAGCGGTTGAGAGTTTGATGTATGCTATGGTGTGTACAAGGTCTGACATTGCTCATGCGGTTAGTACTGTGAGCACATTTATGTCCAATCCAGGAAGACCTCATTGGGAAGCCGTGAAGTGGATTTTGAGATATCTTCGGGGTAGCACAAATCTGAAACTTTGCTTCGGTGATGGTGAGGCAAAGCTGATTGCCTTTTCAGATTCTGACATGGCTGGAGATGTTGACAGAAGGAAGTCTACTTCAGATTACTTGGTTACCTATGCAGGGGGAGCGGTGTCATGGCAAAGTAGGCTGCAGAAGTGTGTGGCATTGAATACAACTGAAGCTGAATTCATTGCTGTAACAGAGGCGAGCAAAGAGCTATTGTGGCTGAAACGGTTGGCTTGTGAGCTTGGTTTTAAGCAAGACAAGTAGGTGTTGTTTTGTGACAACCAAAGTGCTATCCACTTGAGTAAGAATGCAAGCTTTCATTCAAGATCTAAGCATATAGAAGTCCGTTATCATTGGATTCGAGATGTGTTGTATTCCAAGAAAATGCAACTTGAGAAGGTTCACACCGATGACAATGGGGCTGATATGTTGACTAAAGTGGTGACAAGGAAGAAGCTTGAAGTATGCCGCCGGCTCGCTGGCATGGCTGCCGGAAGACAGTGAGACCCTCCATGATGTCGGGAGGGGGAGTTTGTTGGGCTAAGTCCCTCCACATGAAGGTATGTTGGCAGCCCAACATCAGCCCACACAAGTCCAACACATATGAACCGTTGATCTGTTCTGCATCCAACGGTTGTGAGTGTTTCCTGGTGAAGGGAGCAAGGAGAAAACCCTATCCACTCCACCCCTTGCTGGTGGTGGCTGCCATTCATGAGAGTGAGAGAGAGAGAGCACATAAGAGAAAACACAACCTGAGAGAGAGGAAAAAGAAGAAGCAGAGGTTCTGTCCAGATTTGCTGCATCTGACTAGACAGTGTTCAAGCTGATGATTGGAGGCTCAAACGTGGTTGGATCGACCCCAAACTTGGTGAGCTCGTTCCTTACTTTGAGTACTTCGATTTGGTTAGCTGGTTTGAGGATAGGGTCAGTGGAGCATCAGATTTGAGAGTGGTTTTGTCAGCTCTGACTGCTGCAGTTTCAGAACAGAGTAGTTTTGGGAGACGAACAGTTTGGGTAGGCAAACGATGTCCGATTGAGCTGAAATTGGGAGGGGATCTCAGGAACTCATTTGTCTACTTGTCTGCCAAATTTGGTGCTGTTTGGTTCAGCAGTTTAAGAGCAGTTTGCAAAACACTGGAGGGTACAGAAGGTGTGTAAACTCTGCTTTGCTGAAATCTTGCCTCTTGTGGCTGTTGTTGCTGTTGCCGGTTGGCAACGTGGATAGTGTGTTGTAAATTTCTCTAGAGATTCTTGAGAAGACTTTGTACTCATCATTCTCATAGTGAAGTTGTGTGGACCGGTCGGTCCACAACCGTGGTTTTTTACTCCTCAAGTTGAGGAGGTTTTTCCACGTTAAATCCTGTGTCACTTGTGCATGTTGTTTGTGTTTTTCCGCTGCTTACTTGTTGGTTGAAGCTGTCTTCAAAGTTCATCACAAGTAGAGGGGGCTGTGTAGTGTGCATATTTGCCGTGCCGGTGAATTTGTGCAGCGCATTGTTGCTGTCCAGCCCCAACACCTATTTTGTCGGATGACTGGAAGAAGTTTAGTTTCGGTTGATTTTGACCCAATGGTTGGATTGAATGTGTGGGAAGTAGCTGCCGGGCAATAAAAATTATTAGTGACTGACACACAGCAAATGCGCTTTTTGTGAGATCTACTTGAACTCGCCCATGGCTGATTTGGAGAGGAGCTAGCTTCACGCGCTTCTCACGTGGTGATCATAGATAGGCAATTTATCATTCTATTAGATATATCCTAGTTTATCACTAACACTTTATGTCAGCGTAGAAGTCACAGTGGTGTATATAAAAAACATATATACGTTATCCTACATCACATCTCAATCCCACCATCTTATCCGACACAGATATGTAGTACCTGTGGATCGAAACAGTACTGGATCTCTTCTACCATGAGATTCAGAAGTATGGAACCGGCTAGTCTTGTAATGAACTCAGCAAATACGGCCCAACATTCACGTGTCTGCGGTCACGCTGGACAGGCGACAGCCTGCTCTGTCTCTCCCTACCGTGAGCATATGCATGCATTTCTTCGCTTGTTCATCCGAGCTTTTGTCTGCTCTGGCTTTCGATCCACAAAGCTTAATTCCAAACTCCCATGTCTACTGATTAGTCACACGGTTAGTTTGTCTCACAGATATATTGTTCCCTTCAAACATGGGTGATGTCTCCGGAATGCACGGTCTGTTCCATCTTATCCGCGCTTGTGGCTGTCATGCACATGTTTCCCTTCTTCCTTTGTGTAAAATGAACCGTAGTAATGGTTTATTGCCAAAAAGGGAAGAAGAAATAACCCTTCTGTACTAAGAGCGCTCGAAACCTGTGTATATTGGAAGAACCCCCATTTCTTCATATCTGTGGAATTATATTTCTAAAATTTAAATAATAACAAAAGGCTCAATGCGTAAAAAAAGTTCTAACCAACACAACGAGGTCCTTGATTCTTTGAAGTAACCTTTTAAAACTTAGAAATGTAATTTTTAGGTACTCTTATATGTTGCGCTTTTGGCCATCGGTATTTTGTGTTTCCGGTCCATCAACAATTGTTAGAGAAGCGTCGCCGCTGGGAACCAAAGGAATGCAACTATTGCTAATTTGCTGCCTATTTTTCCTTCGATATTTGGAACGAAAGTAACTGTCATATTTTATAGAACTCCACGCCAGCCATATTACTTCGTCTGTCGGCCTGATCAACTCCAAACTAGCCATGCGGGCTCCCCAATCTGGATATGTGTCTCTCGATGTTGTAAAAATAGCGCTTACTAGCAGCAAGACTTATTTTTTCTTTTGAAGTCTTGCGTGTATCTCCCTAATCTATTACGCAATCATCTGTTAGTTTAGCTTCAAAAAATTGTTTGAACTCTTACTGGCAGCTAAACTAATTAGCTCATTGTTTGCTCTAATTTGTGTGTAGAATGGATGCAAGTTCGGGTATTGGGAAGAAGATTAGATCGATCTATTGATAGCACGAAAATTGATAGATGCTCATGCACTCATTGCTAGAATAGAAGCTAGAGATGAGACTAGATGTGAAATAACGTCTACTTCTTCTGAATCAAAGAAGAAAGAAGTGTGCAAGCTCGAGAAGCTGCAGATCAATAATGAAGACATAGAGAAGATATTAATACAACTAGTGGGAGCAGTTATCGAAGTTGGATATCTTTTAAAATGTCTATTTGTGGTTCTTGCTTTCTTTGGTCTTACTTTTGTAGCGGAGAATTGGTGAATTATGTAAATGTATCAAAATGTTGTTGAATGAAATAAAGGAGTAAAGATATGTGTTTTGGTGGCCGAAAATGAAATGCAAATGAAAAAAAATACTTCGTTATATATAAGGGGTCGGTTAGGTCCGGCGAAAACTTATTGGAGTAAAAATACTCCACTAAGGTTTTACTCCACCGGACACTCCACTATTTTTAGGGGATCGGTTAAAATGCCCTAAATGAATTCAGTTCCTTTAGTGTAGTTTTTCATCGATCTTAATATCAACCCAAGTACGGTGAGCTTGCTTGTTGGTGGAGTGAATATATAATCTCATGACACTTACTATTTTTCTAAGAAAAAGTACAACAATTCAATAACTCATCATAAAAGTTAGGCAGCACCAGCCATCCGATAAGTTATAAAGAATCGTAAAGCTAAAAAGTTGTCCACTGTTGTTCTTATGAATGAATTTGACTACAGAATACGGGAAGCTAGGAAGATCTTTGATTTCTATGGTATGAATCGTGAAAACCCGTGATAGATGAAATTATTTATAAAAGTGATTATGCTTTAAGACATTTGTTTGGGGATAACCAAATTTTTGATGAGAATCTTAAAAAGCAAGTCCCTGTTTTAGATCTAATCCAACAAGTTTTCAATGATGTTAATCAACATTATTCTTGGATTGCTGCCGGAAATCAAAGGGGATATGATGATAAGCAACTCGATAGTGTTAAAGTTTCCATGGATAATGTGTTTTTTTGTTGTTTTTGCAAAACCTCCTGAGAAAAATACCTCCAAGGAAAACAAGGACAAAGATGACAAAACTTAGATCTTTGCTTTATGCCTAGCTAGGGGCGTAAAACAATAGCGCTTGTTGGGAGGCGACCCAACTTGTATCTTTTTGCTTTTTGGTTTTCTTGCTGTTTTCAATAAAATACCCAATTATGCCTCTGATTAGATGTGTTTTTGTGGTTTAAATTAGCGTTTGTGCCAAGCAAAGCCTTTGGGATGATTTGGGTGATAGTTGATTTGATCTTGCTGAAAAACAGAAACTTTTGCACTCACAAAATCATTTTTCATTTTTTACAGAAGAGTGATTTTGAGTTGATTCTGTTTGCAGAATATTAATAAACAATTTTTTCACATTGTCCTAATTTTTTGGAATTTGTGGAGTTACAGAAGTATTCAAAATATCCAGATTGCTACAGACTGTTCTGTTTTTCACAGATTTTGTTTTCATTGCGTTGTGTGCTTGTTTTGATGATTCTATGGTTTTCTTTGAAGAGTTTTTGCCATAGAAAAGTTAGAATACAGTAGATATAATGCAAAAATAAAATATGAATGGGTTTGCAACAGTACTTATAGTAGTGATTTGCTTTCTTATACTAATGGATCTCACGAAGGTTTTGTTGAGTTTTGTGTGATTGAAGTTTTCAAGTTTCGGGTGATATTACGATGGATGAAGGAATAAGGATTAGAAAAAGGCTATGCTTGAGGATTCACAAGTCCCCCAAGATAATATTCAAGAAGTATCAAGCAACTAAGCTTGGGGATCCCCCCGAGTGGCATCCCCTCTTCCTTCTAACGACCATCGGTATTTTACTTGGAGCTATATTTTTATTTGTCACATATTATGAATTTTGCTTGGAGCGTCTTGTATGATATGAGTATTTGCTTGTTTTGCCTTTTATTTTAAGTCTTGAATACTTGCTGGACACACCTTTTTGAGAGAGCCAAAAAATATGCTACGCTTGCTTCTATGCTTCACTTAAAATTTTTAGAGCCTTGGAACTGCTCTAGTGCTTCACTTATATCTTTTTTAGTACAATGTGCTTTGTTATTTTTGAAGAAATTCTCTCTTGCTTCACTTAGATTATTTTGAGAGAAAGAAATATTGCCCGTGATCTTCACTTATATTTGTTTGAGCTTATTAAAAGCAACATATAAAATTAGTCCCAAAATAATAGATATCCAAGGAGGATATAATAAAAGCTTTCATGAAGATCATTGGACAAAATAAACTTGGTTTTTTTGTAATGGTTATGATATATGACGATATGATATGTGAGTCATGTTGATGAGTAATTGTGCTTTAGTAAGAATATTAGTGTTAAGGTTTGTCATTCCCTATGCATGCATGAAAGTCAATAATTATGCAATGAAATTATATCCTACTTGTGGTTCATGATTCGGTGTTAATTATGTGTTATGCTTGTTTACGAGATTATTTGTTCCTTGGTTGGGCGCTTGTCAACCTTTTTGCTAGCCTTCATTTGCACTATGATCACTACTTGTGCATCCAAAACTTTTTAAACCAGTTTTGCCATATGAGTCCACTATACCTACCTATATGCGGTATTTCCATGCCGTTCTAAGCAAATTTGTATGTGCCATCTCTAATTTTCAAAATAAATTTCTCTTTTGTGTGCCCGTACCTCTCGCGAGGCGGTGAGGGGTGGCCGATATTTTCCATGCTAGATGTGTTATTGTCACGATGAATGCTTATTCACTTGTCATTGCACGAGAGTATGTCAAAGGTATTATGGATGCCCATTCCCAAATTGAAAAATGAATTTACTTAATGTTATCAAATAATAAATTCCTTGGAAAGTGTTGGTATGGAGGGCACCCGTGGATACAGTTAGCCATGAAAAGTGAAAGTATGGTGGAAAGAGGAATAAACTTTATTTTCTGTTTGGGAACCGCCTATGATATATGTAGCATGAAAAGTGTTGGGAGCTCTAAGTCGTTTTCGTTGGTGGGAAAAGTATGCCTCCCAAAATGTTTTTATCTCTCAATTTTCGCTTTGAGCCATGGCACCTCTAGAAATCCCTACTTTCCTCCGCGAAGGGGCTTTTTTTACTTTATGCAATTTTTATTTTTACTTGAGTCCCCATCTTCTCTTATAAAGCAACAACTAAGGGGCACTATGATCGTAGTTTGGCATTGGGTGTAGCTAATATTCAAGCATGTTTCATGAATGGATCAATGATTGAGCATAATGGACTAGGGATAACTTGCTTGAGTGTTGATAGTTTTTAAGACATGGTTGCTTTTTGATATGCTTGAGTATTAAAGTCATCATGTCAAAACAAGACTATTGCTTTGAACCATACACATAAAAGTCCAAATATCCATTCTACAAAGAAAAGAATATGTGATGAACATGTTAGGTAGCATTCCACATTAAAAATTCTGTTCTTATCATTTACCTACTCGAGGATGAGCAGGAATTAAGATTGGGGATGCTGATACGTCACGAACGTATCTATAATTTTTTATTGTTCCACGCTGTCATATTATCATTCTTGGATGTTTTACAATCATTTTATAATCATTTTATATCATTTTTAGTACTAACCTATTGACATAGTGCTCAGTGCCAGTTCTTGTTTTCTGCATGTTTTTTGCATCGCAGGAAATCAATACCAAACGGAGTCCAAACGCAGCGAAACTTTTTGTGGATTTTTTCTGGACCAGAAGACACAGGATGGGCCGAAGAAGTACCAGAGGGGTGCCCTGAGGGGGGCACAACCCACCAGGGCGCGCCTGGGGGCCCAATTGGGTTATGCCCACCTCAGTGGCCTCCCGCGCCGCCTCTTTGCTCTATAAATATGCAATATTTCAGAAACCCTAGGAGAGTTGACAAAAATCAATTCCAGCCGCCGCAAGTTCTAGAATCACCAGATCCAATCTAGACACCATCGCGGAGGGGTTCATCATGTCCATTGGTGCCTCTCCGATGATGTGTGAATAGTTCGTTCTAGACCTACGGGTCCGTAGTTAGTAGCTAGATGGCTTTCTCTCTCTTGTTTGATTCTCAATACAATGGTCTCTTGGAGATCCATATGATGTAACTCTTTTTGCGGTGTGTTTGTTGGGATCCGATGAACTTTGAGTTTATGATCAGATCTATGTATATATCCATGAAAGTTATTTGAGTCTTATTTGATCTCTTATGTGCATGATTGCTTATAGCCTTGTATTTCTTCTCTGATATTTGGGTTTTGTTTGGCCAACTTGGTCTATTTATCTTGCAATTGGAAGATGTGCTTTGTGATGGGTTCGATCTTACGGTGCTTGATCCCAGTGACAGAAGGGGAACCAACACATATGTATCGTTGCTATAAAGGATAACAAGATGGGGTCTATTTCTACATAAATAGATCTTGTCTACATGATGTCATCGTTCTTATTGCATTAGTCCGTTTTCCATGAACTTAATACACTAGATGCATGCTGGATAGCGGTCGATGTGTGGAGTAATAGTAGTAGATGCAGGCAGGAGTCGGTCTACTAATCTTGGACGTGATGCCTATATAATGATCATTGCTTGGATATCATCATGAGTATTTAAAGTTCTATCAATTGCCCAACAGTAATTTGTTTTCCACCGTTTGCTATTTTTTGGAGAGAAGCCACTAGTGAAACCTACGGCCCCCGGGTCTCCTCTTTAATATATTTGCCTTTGCGATCTATTCTCATTTGCTTTTATTATCAGATTTATTAATCCAAAAATACAAAAATACTTTGCTGCACTTTATTTTATTTGCGATCTATTCTCATTTGCTTTTATCATATCTATTATAACTTTATCCCTTCCACTTGCCAATTTCTGGCACCATTACCCGAAAGGGATTGACAACACCTTTAACACGTCGGGTTGTGAGTATTTGTCATTTGTGTGCAGGAGCTGTTTACGTGGTGTTACGTGGTTCTCCTACTGGTTCGATAACCTCGGTCTCATCACTGAGAGAAATACCTACCGTCACTGTGTTGCATCATCCCTTCCTCTTTGGGAAATCCCGACGTAGTTCTAGCGGACATTGGGATCCCACCCTGAGGAGATGAAATTCTAGATGCATCTCTATGACACAATCTTAATTGAAAGTTATCTAAAACCTTTACATATTAGACAAATTATGGTCTGGTAATGTTTCTGTTCATGAGGTTGAGGCAATTGGGTACGTGGTTCTAGGCAACTATATGGCTGATTGTGGGAAACTATGAAAAGGGGATAAAGAACAACACATGTTCTTTTTTTAGGGGTTCACAGATAAACTTAATCCCATAAAAAGCTTCATGGTTTTAGTTATGTCCCCATGACCAGCTCCTCCCCGCCACCCTCTATGATCATTCGCCAAATGTTTAAGATCATACCAAGGGATCCCATGCGAAGAGAAGAAATTCTTGACACACGACTATGACACAAACTGAATTGAAAGGTATCTAAAACTTTTAGTTATTGGTAAAATCTTGGTATCCATAATGTTTCAGTTGATGAGGATTGGGCAATGGGATACATGGTTTTAGGCATGTGTATGATTAATTGTGGGCAAATATGTTACCTTTCATTCGTTGTCCATAAAAAGGGGAAGCAACTATGATATCTTTTTCCATGTATTTTTTGTTGCTTTTGTTGTGTGATAATTTTTCTAAAATCACACGATGTTCTACGTATTCATCTATGTAGCTGATGACTACAAGCAAAAAATAAATGGAAGACGTATGTGGCTATGTGCGGGATCCGAAGGAAATTCTTAACTAACATATGCAAGCAAGAATAGCAAGGCGAAAAGAACACTTGTCTGAACCAACCTATCCAATCAAGAAGAGCACCACGAGAAAACACTTACAAAAAATGTTGGGCAAATCCACTCAACAAACAACAAAGGAAAAGAAAAATGCGCCACTTCCGATCCACTCCTAGGCAACTCCTTTCGACATATTGTGCAACTTCAATCATAATCTCGGCAGTTCTCTCCACCTTCGTCCACCCCACATGCTCCCTCTCTCTTGCCTCGTCGACCACCACCTTCGTCTCCCCGCCACATGCCCTATCTCGCACCTCGCCGCCCTCTACCAATATGTCACTCCCCCTCACACACGACTCCGTGCACTATGGCTTAATTTTTGGGAACTCTTATGCCACCTACATTCTAGAGATTGTAAAACATGCGTATACATGTAAACAAACAACAGTCCCACTACAACCCTTTATTCAAGGACGATGGAACCAATATCAAGATGGCATCGTGCTTATTCCATCAAGAAACCTTAAAATATTCCTCTCCAATTTCAGCTAGGCTTGGTGTGTGTTAAGTGTTGCTGTGTAAAACTACCTTTGATTCTAGTTCATCACTCATCCCTAGCAAAAAGTTCAAGCAACTGTCCTAACAAATCCAAGCAAATGGACTACGAAAACACAATGCAAAAAGTGTTCTAAAAAAAGCAACTGTCCTAGCAAATTCAAGCAACTATCCTAATAAAATAAAGCAACTATCTTATTAAAAATGAAATACAAAAACTGTCCTATCAAAACCAAGCAACTGTCCTAGCAAAACCAAGCAATTGCATTACCAAAAACACTATGCAAAATTGTCCTCTTAAAAACAAGCAACTGCATTAGCAAAATGGCTAGATGCTAACACACTTACATCAGCAGTTGGCTAGACGTGTCGGTAATCTAGTATGTCGGTAGCAGGCCCAAATAAATGAGTGTTAGCATAGATATCAATTAGACACTACTGCGTGCCCTTATGTCTAGGCCACTTGATGGCGTCGTCGCGCTCTACCTTTATCAGGTGGGCGTCCTTTATTAGGCATTCGGGATATTTCGAAGCTACTCTACAATCTACATAAGTATTTCATAAGATTCAGGACAAAAAAGCACATTCAAGCAGGACTAGAATTTCCACCAATGTGACTACACTCTAGGCTAAATAGTTATGTCGGCATGCGGGTCACTAGAATGGTGTTGGAACTTGACGTTGACAGTTGAGGCGCTGCAAACTGAAGCGCATGGATTGCACAAGAATTCCAAGGTAGGATGACCAAGCTACATAGGAACCTGTAACTTGTAAGGCCACGATTTAGAATGGGGGTACATGACTAATAAACTAGCAACGAAAGACAACTGAAAATCGATAACAGGAAACTTCGTAGTATTGTAGACAACATGGATAAAATGGTTGGTAACTGATCATCCGTGAGTAGACAACTTAGAGCATCTCCAATAAATGATGTAGATGCAAAAATAACTAAATTTTACATATCCAAGGCCAAAAAACCTCTTTCCGATAGATGATGTTGATGCAAAAAAAAAATTACTAGCACAAATTATACAATAAAGTTGCTTATGTGCACCACTCAAGTTATCGTCCATAGCAGAAAAGTTGCTTTGAAAATGTTATGAAGTTTACCACCTCACAAAACGTCTCCTCTTTCGCTAGAAAACAGAAGTGTTGTGAAGTTCCAACCCCCAAACAACTTATTACTTGTCGCCGTATCTGGCAACTCCTGTCCACATCTCTGGTAACCGGCGTCCGCGTTTCTGTCAACTAGCGCCCCTCACCCATATTTCTGTGCGTTTTGCGTGGGCATGGTCACCATATCCAACCTATTCCCCAAAATGCGCATCTCGTGCACGCCATCGCCCCTCGGCATCTCATCGTCATCACCACCCATCATCCCAACCATGATACCCCGCTGCCATGCAAAATTGTTGATTCGCAGTCAAAGGCCTTCTTGGGGGATTTTGTGGACTTCTACAAGATACATGTACAGGCAAATATAACATTGAGCAGTCAAAGGTCAGACACTTATACAAGATACTTGTACAAGTGTGCACGCCAGTGCTAATTATTTGACTAATTAGTAATTACTGACACAAGAACTCTTCCTATGGTATTCAGAAGATCTCGATGGTAAGTTTGAATGCTAATTTACTGAATTTGCAGAACTTACAAGCATTTGAGCAGTGTTAGCTGGCCAAAGGAAGCAACTATTACACCAACTAGTCCACTAGATGACGAATTTCTGCAAGAAACGATGAAACACTAAACTCATAGTTTCAGACACCACTGCCACTGATGACACTAATTAGCGTAGCTTCGTCAGTTTTAGAACTCTTACAGCTGACCAAAGGAGGCATCTATTGCACCAGCCAATACTAATTCAATGACTAATTAGCTGACCGAAGCATCTATTACACCAACCAACCCACTGAAAGGAACTGAACTCGTAGCTTCAGCCACCACTACCATGTACTCTAGCACAAAATTTAGCAACGACCTAATCTTGATTCGTAACTGAGCACCAAGTCTACTGCTCAAGAAGGGAACATGTTATGGCAAAGTACCAACCGCAGATAATACCGGACCACACCACCGCGCCGCTGTAGGCTGATCTGAGAACCAGATAACCCTTTGGCGTGAGGCCTGAGGATTTGGCCGCCCTTCCTCGACCGGGCTGCATCGGCTGGCCGACCCCATCCCATGCATCCCATAGAAAAAAGGGGAAAAAGGAGATGGTGGCCCTCTTACTCTGTCTCACCGGCCGGCCAGCTCGTCGGGCTCCTCCGGTCTACTGCCTCGGTGCCTCCCCCTTGATCTTCCGGGCGTAGACGCCGGCGCCCTCTGTTTCTTCGCCACCTCGCTGCTCGGATTTAATGAGGGCGTGGAAAAGGGGATCCGGACATTCGGGAGAGAGAAAATGAAGCGGACGTTATTTAGCGATAAGAGTTGTCCTATCGTGATTTCCAAAAAAAAAAGAGTTGTCCCGTCGTGTAGCGCGTGCGCTCAGCACGACCAAATCGTGCAGCTGCACGATGTAGAATTTGAGATTTTTTATGGGTGTGTCTAGATCTCAGTCGATTTAGGCTTCGCGAAGTCTAAGTCGAATGACATCACCTAGAACTGATTTTGCCCGTTTTGCCTCCCTGGTTAGTGGGTTCTAATTTCTCCCGCTCTGGGCCTTTCTTTATCTTTTTTTATGTCTGAGTTGTTTGTTTGTTTGTCTTTTTATTAAAAAAGGAAAAAAAAACTACACCTGAAGCCCACCTCTACCTAATAAAATGACGAGAAATCCTTTCGTTCCTTGTTTCTTCTACATTCTTCTTGTTTTTGTCAAAAGGAGCCTCATTAAAAAAATTGCACACACAAGTCAGCTTGGTCTATGTGTGTGCGCATTTTGGTTAGAGTTGGGTTCAATTGGTGAAAACAATCAGCTCCGTTCGTCAGTTATAACAAAAACAGAGGTGCTCGGAACGTGTCGCGGCTATTTCAAAAACCGATCACAAGCTACTTTAATTTTTTTTGTCCACTTCATTTTCGATTAGACACATCGAAAACTGCCCAAGAAAAAGGGGAATCCTCCATTTCAGAGCAACCAGAAATTGGGCTCCGCTCGGGCTGGATATTTTTGGAAAACATTAGAAGATGTTGAGGGTTGGGGCCACACTCCAGTGACCCGAGAAAAAAAA
>NC_057813.1:684518377-684520721 GCF_018294505.1 Triticum aestivum | reverse complement strand
TTTCTTCTGTTTTTTTCTTCTGTTTTTTTCTTCTGTTTTTTTCTTCCTTTTTCTTCTGTTTTTTTCTTCTGTTTTTTTCTTCCTTTTTCCTTTTTCCTTTTTTCTTCTGTTTTTTTCTTCTGTTTTTTTCTTCATTTTCAAATCTTAAAAATACAATTATATATAAAAAAAACAGAAAAATAAAACTAATTCATTTTAAAACCCCTTGAAGGTTTGACAAAAGGTTTGATACAATAAATTATTACACATCATTTCTTCCCTTGTGTCCCTGCTTGCTTACGATTGTGCCGTATCCATGGAGCATCCTCATCATTTAACTTAATGCTTGGGTCGGTGTTCACTTGGAAGGGCGGAATTTCAGCAAACATATTATAATCTTCTGACATGTCTGTCTTGTCCTCCACTCCCACGATGTTTCTTTTCCCTGAAAGAACAATGTGGCGCTTTGGATCATCGCATGATGCACTGATCGTTTTCTTATCTTTCCGTTTCCTCGGTTTGCTACTCATGTCCTTCACATAGAAAACCTGAGCGACATCTTTCGCTAGGACGAATGGTTCGTCAAGGTAACCAAGATTGTTGAAATCCACCATTGTCATTCCGTATTGCTGGTCCACCTTTACCCCACCTCCTGTTAGCTTGAACCATTTGCACCGGAACAAAGGGACCTTAAAGGAGGGTCCATAGTCAAGTTCCCATATCTCCTCTATGTAACCATAATATGTGACCTTTTGCCCATTCTCGGTTGCTGCATCAAAGCGGACACCACTGTTTTGGTTGGTGCTCTTTTTATCTTGGGCAATCGTGTAAAATGTATTCCCATTTATCTCGTACCCTTGGAAAGTCGTTATAGTCGAAGATGGTGTCTTGGCCAACATGTACAGCTGATCTACAACATCATTGTCATTCATTAAATGTTTTTTCAACCAACTGCCGAAAGTCTCCATGTGGGCCTTCCTAATCCAGGATTCAGGCTTCCCCGGGTTGTCCGAGCGTAAAATATTCTTGTGTTTCTCAAAGTACGGAGCCACCAAGCTGGAATTGGTCAGTACAGTGTGGTGTGCTTCAGTCAGAGAATGGCCGTCCATACATATCGTTGATTTCCTTCCGATCGTGCCTTTTCCACTTAGTCTCCCCTCGTGCCGCGATCGAGGAAGACCAATCGGCTTAAGGTCAGGAACAAAGTCAACACAAAACGCAATTACCTCCTCATTTCCATAGCCCTTGGCGATGCTTCCTTCTGGCCTAGCACGGTTACGAACATATTTCTTTAATACTCCCATGAACCTCTCGAAGGGGAACATATTGTGTAGAAATACAGGACCGAGAACGAAAATCTCTTCGACTAGGTGAACCAGGAGGTGCGTCATAATATTGAAGAAGGATGGCGGGAACACCAACTCGAAACTGACAAGACATTGGATCACATCGTTCTGTAACCGTGGTAGAACTTCTGGATTGATTACCTTCTGAGAGATTGCATTGAGGAATGCACATAGCTTCACAATGGCTACTCGAACATTTTCCGGCAGGAGCCCCCTCAAAGCAATCGGAAGCAATTGCGTCATAATCATGTGGCAGTCGTGAGACTTCAGATTTTGGAACTTTTTCTCTGCCATGTTTATTATTCCCTTTATATTGGACGAGAATCCAGACGGGACCTTCATACTGCTCAGGCATTCAAAAAAGATGACCTTCTCTTCTTTGGTCAGAGCGTAGCTGGCACGACCTTGAAACCATTCCGGATGCCGGTCATCAGGGTCTTTCAAACGTTGCTGGTCCTACCGTGCTTCCTTTGTATCATTTGTCTTTCCATACACGCCCAAGAAGCTTAGGAGGTTCACGCAAATATTCTTCGTAACGTGCATCACGTCGATTGCAGAGCGGACATCTAGGACTTTCCAATATTCTAGCTCCCAGAATATAGATTTCTTCTTCCACATGGCTGCGTGCCCGTCAGCTCCCTTCGGAACTGATTGTCCGCCAGGACCCTTTCCAAAGATGACTTTCAAATCCTTGACCATATCAAATACCTCAGCACCAGTGCGTTCCGCAGGCTTCGGCCGGTGATCTGCCTTGCCGTTGTAATGCTTGCCTTTCTTTCTTACTGGATGAATTTTCGGAAGAAATCGATGATGCCCAAGGTACACGTTCTTCTTACAATTTGGCAAATGTACACTTTCAGTCTCATGTAAGCAGTGCGTGCATGCATTGTATCCCTTATTTGACAGTCCCGAAAGGTTACTAAGAGCAGGCCAATCGTTGATGGTTACGAAAAGCAACGCTCGTAGGTCAAATTCCTCTTGTTTGTGCTCATCCCACACACGGACACCACCCCACAGCT
>NC_057813.1:684506666-684516692 GCF_018294505.1 Triticum aestivum | reverse complement strand
AAAGCCCGCGAGCGCCCTGGGCCCAGGCATTTGGTCGCGGTTCATCTGCCGAACCGCGACTGAAGACTTCATTAGTCGCGGTTCCTACAGTTTCGCGACTAATGAGGCTGGACGGAAGCCTCTTTTTCTACTAGTGCCGCCGTCCTTTTCCTTTAATTTTCACAGGATTTATTTTTGGAAGTGCTTCCTTTGAATATAAATCCACCACTGGTCGAAGATGTATTGGTGTCGGCGGACGTTCCCTTGTCTCCTGTTCAGTCGAAGACGAAGTAACATTATCTGGAGTTGCCAAACTCCCGATTTCCGGCGATTGCTGTTCTTCATAACTGGTTGTAGCTTCAGACGAACCAGCCAAAACAGGTGTATCATCTTCACGTACATGGCCTTCACGTACAAGGCCTTCATGTGCTCGGTTGATCACCGTACAAGGACTTCTGCTGCCGGGTGTGTCGTTCGTGCCCTCGGACACGTCGGCTGCTGCAGCTTCTGGCGCGTGCCTCCTGGAGTCCTTTTTCTCGGTTGCGCCGCTCGCACTACTCGTCACGGCACTCGACGTCTTCGGTTTTTTTTTTCATAAATAGTTTGGATTGCTTATCACATGTGTCACGTGGTTTAAAAGGGAATGCAACACGAGGACTTCTCAAGAGGTCACCCATCCTAGTACTATTCTTGCCCAAGCACGCTTAACTTCGGAGTTTTGATGGAATCCGGTGCTTTAGTGTTGGTATGATCGCATGCTCATAATCATCGTAAACAACGTTGAAAATTTCATCGGAAGATGGGTATACCGGCTCGGTGGAATTCCAATTCCATGACCTCGCTTCTTCAAAGACCACGTCACGCGTCACAACCACCTTATTGATGGAGTGGTTGCACGCACGGTATGCCTTCGTACATTTTTCATAGCCAATCAACACCATTGGAGTACTCCGATCCGCCAATTTCTAGTATGCCCCGCCACCGTCTTCACATGCGCCACGCACCCGAAAGTGCGAAGATGATCAACCGTGGGCTTGTGTCCGTATCATGCTTCGTACGGCGTCATCCCAACCACACTCTTGGTTGGAGCCCGGTTCAGCAAATAAACGGCCGTATTGACCCCTCACCCCAAAACTTGCCCGGCATGCATTTACTTTTCAACATGCTTCGTGCCATCGCCATGACGGTTTGATTCCTCCATTCCACAACACCGTTTTGCTGCGGTGAATATGGTGCCGTAAGATACCTCTTGATCACTTGAGCTTCGCAAAATTCCGTAAATGCATGAGACTTGAACTCACCCCCCGATCGGTACGGAGGGCCTTCAACTTGGCTTCAGATTCTACTTTAGCCGCCATCTTTATTATCCTGAAGGCTTGCAAAGCTTGGTCCTTCGTCTTCAACAACACGATCCACATGAATCTGCTGAAGTCGTCGACGACGAGCAAGAAGTATCTGTTTCCGGCAGGGGTGGCCGGTGTAATTGGTCCGCACAAGTCTCCGTGGACCAAATCAAGAGCTTTACTCGCTCTAAAGTTTCCCTCTCTTGGGAACGGGGCTCGCCTTTGTTTCCCAATGAGACAACCGTCGCACACTTGGTCGACATGATTGATGCACGGTAGACCACGTACCATCTCCTTTTGTCCAAGTTGCCGAAGAGCCTGGAAATTTAGATGACCGTAGCGCGCGTGCCACTTCCATGCCGAGTCATCCATGCTCGACAGGAGACATACCGGATCCACACGATCCAAGTTGAGGACGTAGAGCCTGTTCGGTGACCTCTGCACCTTCATAATCAACATCCTCTGACGATCATACCCCCATAGAAAGCCATCTTCGAGCACAATCTTGCAACCACGCTCCTCGAGCTGGCCAAGACTTATGATGCTACTCTTTAGCTTGGGAATATAGTACACATCTGTGAGTACCTTGTGACCGCCATTCTTCAACTCAAACAGGACAGTACCTCGCCCTGCGATGTCAACGGTCCGTCCGTCGCCGAATCGAACCGTGCCTCCCACCGAAACACCGAGCTCAGAAAACTGGTCCTTGTCGCCGGTCATGTGGTTGATAGCGCCCGTGTCGAGGTACCACACGTGCCTCGACGTGTTCATCCTCTTCTTATCATGAAGATAAACTGCCTCCTCTATGAGCGTAACAACCTCTGTAGCCGGCACCTTTGGAGCTGGACTATCCTCATCCATTAGCTCGCATACTTCGACCATGAGCATCATGTCTCCATCATCGCCTCCTTTGGCCATGAGAGCTTTCTCCTTCGATGGTTTCTTGCACTCCGACTTGAAGTGCCCCATGATGCCACAGTTGTGACACTTGATCTTGCGCTTGTCGAACTTCTTCTTTTTAGGAGCGCCGTCGCCACCGTTCTTCTTACTTTGTTCTTTTGGCGCACGATCTTGGCGAGTGTTGCTGCTAGAGCCCTCGCCTCCTCTCCTTGAGTCCAGCGCGAGCCACTGAGCCCGTGTGAGCATGACATTCTCATCATTCCTCCCATCCCCGAGACTGTACCGCATACGCTCGTCGTGAGCCTTGTAGCATCCGACGAGATCGTCGATGGAGAGAGTCTCGAGATCGACGCACTGCTCGATCACCGTGACAATTTGCAGGTACCGGGGAGGGGCCGCTCGCAAGAACCGTTAGACAACCGAGGTCTCCGTGAGGTTTTCTCCAAGCGCGCAGATCCGATTGACGAGAGTAGCCATCCGTGAAGCGAATGCATCCAGGGACTCATTGTCGCCCATGACCAAAGTCTCATAGTTCCTTAGGAGAGTTTGGAGATTGGCTTGCTTGACGCGGGTGTGTCCCTCAAACATGAGCTTCAAGGTATCCCACGCTTCCTTCGTCGTTTCTTTGGCGATCAGGTGTTGGAGGACATCCATCGGCATCACCGAGTAAATCGCTGTCGCCGCCTGCCGATCCTTCCGGTGCTCGGCTCCCTCCATCTTGAACGCGTCGCCTCCTGGGTCGACCGTGTCCCATAGCTCGTTGTCGCGAAGACCACACTCCATGGGGGCCTTCCAGACCCCGAAGTTCTCGCGATCAAATCGTGGGTACGATGAACTCGCCGGAGCAGCAAATACTTTAGCCGCACCGGAGTAGTCCGCCAACTGCTTGTTTTTCTCGTCGTCCGCCATGATCCTCTGTTACTAGAAGATCAACCTTGCTCTAGATACCAATTGTTGGCGCAGGTCCCGACCTCAACGACGCTGCCGAGTACTTTCCGGTGGTACGCACGTACGAGCTGCTCGATTAGTTTCCGAGGCGCCGGGTCGATGGTCGATGCAATACGTACGGACGAACTAGCAACACAAGCTAGCTAGCTTTGTCTTGGCGATTGCTTGAGCCGGCGAGTTGTACGCGAACTAGTAGTACTCAAAAGACACACGCGAGATTGATTGCAAAAGGCTCGTGTCGAGCCTTTGTACTTTATTACTTTGATTTGATCTGATATTACAATGTAGGGGTACAGCTATATTTATACTAGTACAAAGCTAGCTAAGCCAAATCGAGTCGGTGACTGCTCCTAGTCCATACCGGACAGGACTTCTACTACGTGGTTGATTCCAACAGTGCCAGGCGATGGCACCGTCCGCTACGACCCTCGCCGTCGTGCGTTCCACGTGGAGCATCACTCATTTCGTGCTGCCCTTGCCGATGACCAGTGGCGGCCCGCGATGGAGTCTGAGTTCCAAGCTCCTCAACAAAACAAGACTTGGTCATTGGTGCCTCGACCTCCCGGCAAAAATGTTATAGGCTGCAAATGGGTATTCAAAGTGAAGCATAAGGCAGATGGCTCCCTCGACAAGTTCAAGGCACGGCTCGTGTCGCGCGGCTTCACTCAGCAATACGGGCTTGATTACTCGGAAACATTCTCTCCGGTAGTCAAACCTGCCACCTTGCACCTCGTCCTCTCGCTCGCTATTTCCCGTGACTGGCACTTCCGTCAAGTGGACATCAGCAATGCTTTCCTTCACGGTGTCCTCACTGAAGAAGCTTACATGCAGCAGCCCCCCGGCTTTCAGGATCAGTCACGGCCAGACTATGTTTGCAAGCTCCACAAGGCGTTGTATGGCCTCAAACAGTCCCCTCGTGCATAGTATGCCCGTCTTAATGAGCGTCTTCAGCAGCTTGGGTTTCATCCGTCAGCAGCCGATACATCTCTGTTCATCCTTGTTGATCGAGGTGTCACCATCTACATGCTTGTCTATGTGGATGATATCGTCATCGTGAGCTCATCTGCCTCTGCCATGCATAATTTGCTTCAGCGACTCTCGGCAACGTTCCCTGTGAAAGAACTTGGTTTTCTGAATTATTTTCTCCGTATTGAAGTGCTTCACAATTCCGGGGGAATGACTCTTACTCAGACAAAATACGCCCTTGATTTGCTGCAGCGTACTGATATGGTGAATTGCAAAGCAATTTCAACACCCATGTGCACCCATGAGAAGCTCACTCGTGATGCTGGACATAAACTGAATGAGGATGAAGCTTTCAAGTACAGAAGCACCGTTGGAGCTCTTCAGTACTTAACTTTGACACGGCCGTATCTCTCGTTCGCCGTGAACAAAGTCTGTCAGTTCTTATCAATATTTTAAATAGCGCGCTACAAAATATAGCGAGGCCCTTCTCTAAATGCTACACAAGTTATAGCGTGCTAATAGCGTGCTATATTTCAAAATAGCGTTTGCAAAAAAAATCAAATATATCTAGAAATAAAGTATTTAAGCAACTAATTTTTTCATAGGAGCAAGCAATATATGCATCTGATAAAAGGAGTGAGAAAGCTAGTGGGAGAATCTGATAAAAGGAGTGAGAAAGCTAGTGGTCGTGGGTTAGTTTGGCCTGCTGGGCTGTGCTTATTTCAGTTCTGCATGGTCTGCACGTTATAACGTTACAACGTTACAACGTTATAGCGTGTGTAGCGCGCTAATTACACGATTAGCGCCGTAGCGTCTGATTTTGGCAAAACGTAACGTCTCCCTTTCAAATATGCTATAACTGCGTTATAACGGCGAAATAGCGTGCTATTTAAAATATTGGTTCTTATCAAGGCCCACTAATGTGCATTGGGAAGCTGTTAAACACATCTTGCGATTTGTGAAAGGGACAGTTGCGACTGGCCTGACCATCAGGCGCTCGCCATCAACTTTGATCAGTGTATTCACTGACGCTGATTGGGCTGGCTGCAGCGATGACCGAAGATCCACATGTGGTTTTGTTGTCTTTTTTGGACCAAACCTCATTTCATGGAGTGTGAGGAAACAGCCGACAGTCTCGCGTTCATCCACCGAAGCCGAATACAAGGCACTTGTGAATGGAACTGCTGAAGCCTCTTGGATACAATCCTTGCTGAAAGAGTTGCACGTTCCGCAGCCTCGAGCACCCATTTTATGGTGTGACAACCTCGGTGCCACGTACCTCACCGCGAATCCGGTGTTTCATGCTCGTACCAAACATATTGAGGTGGATTTCCATTTTATGAGAGAAAAGGTGGCCATGGGTGCACTTGACGTCCGGTTAATTGCCTCTGCTGATCAAGTAGCCGATGCATTTACCAAACCTCTCACGAAGGTCATGCTCGAGCGGCTGCGCACCAATCTCAACCTTGTGTCAGGATGAGATTGCGGGGGAATGTTAAACGTGATGTACAATTATGATTCTGGTTGTTAGGCTAGCTGTAGATAAGGGCAGATCACGCCATCAGTTGTAACCCTAACAACATGTAATTATCCTTTATACGTACGTGTATAAATATAGGAGGAGGCCGGTGGTCATCACCACGGAAAATCATTCCATCTGACTGTGAGCCACCTCGGTGAGCTTCCGCTCGCCGGCGCCTCGCTTGCCACCTCCCTGGCCAACGTCACCGGCTTCAGCTTGCTGGTGGCCATGTCGAGCGCCCTGGACACGCTCTGCGGGCAGGCGTTCGGCGCGCGGCAATACCACCTTCTTGGCCTCTACAAGCAACGGGCGATGGTGGTTCTGGCGCTCGCCTGCATCCCCATCACCCTCGTCTAGGCCAACACCGCCCAGATCCTCGGACAGGAGACACAGGACGCGGCCATCGCTGCCTAGGCCGGCGCCTACGCGCGGTGGCTCCTCCCGGCCCTCCTCCCGTATGTCCCTCTCGTGTGCCACATCCGGTTCTTACCGACGCAGAGCATCGTGGTGCCCGTCATGGTCAGCTCCGCCGTCACGGCGCTGAGCCACATCCTCGTGCTCTTCGGCGCTCGTGCACAAGGTGGGCATGG
Source organism: Triticum aestivum (assembly GCF_018294505.1). Taxonomy (NCBI): domain Eukaryota; kingdom Viridiplantae; phylum Streptophyta; class Magnoliopsida; order Poales; family Poaceae; genus Triticum; species Triticum aestivum. The sequence continues at coordinate 684,510,444 of NC_057813.1, read as the reverse complement.
GAAGCAAAGGCGCGGCACTGCCGCACTGGCCAGCACCGTCTCGTACTCCACAAACCTGGCCATACTGTGCCTGTACACGAGGCTGTCTGGCGCCTGCAAGAGGACGTGGACTGGGTTCTCCATGGAGGCCTTCAAGGATCTGCACCAGTTCGCTGAGCTCGCCGTGCCGTCCGCCATGATGGTTTGGTGAGACGAGTCTTCCTGTTCTAGCATCTCAACGTATGGATTTTTTTTATTGGAGAAATGAGAAATTACTTGTTTTTAAAATGTGCAGCTTGGAATGGTGGACGTTTGAACTGCTTGTGCTGCTGTCTGGCCTTCTGCCTAATCCTAAGCTTCAAACCTCGGTATTGTCTATATGGTAATCGAATCAAGACGTGGACAGCATTCCACATTTTGTTTGGGGTTACATGTACAGCGACGAGGAGGAAGTCGTGGCATACATTGCCAGGATGATACCTGTCCTCGGGGTATCTTTCTTCGTTGATGGAATCCACACTTCTCTTTCAGGTATCATGAGTAAAATTCCCACATTGCCACGTATTTACTACAATCTGGAAACAGTTTTGCTAGAACTCATCTAGATGAGATATAATTTGGTCTCATTCATCTTTCATAGCCATTAGATGTGATGCTATAAGATGCGTCTGTGCTGACGTGGGTTGTATCTGTTCTTGTTTTCAAGGTGAATGAGACCATATTATATCTCATCTAAATGAGTTCTAGGTACTCCCGTCTGGAAAATGGTGACATGATATTTTTCTGGAAATCACAGGTGTGCTATATGGATGTGGTGAGCAGAAGATTGGCGCACGTGTCAATCTCGCCGCCTTCTACTTGGCAGGCATCCCCTTGGCCATGTTGCTTGCATTCGTCCTGCATTTGAATGGGATGGTATTTACTATATGTCAGCATGAACATAACATTTCACTGGCCACATGAATAGAGTATGACTGAAAGAACAAAACTGTTGTTGTTCAAATAGGGGCTTTGGCTTGGCATCGTTTGCGGCAGCCTCACCAAGTTTGTGTTGCTCGTACGGATCGTACTTTGTACAAACTGGGAGAATGAGGTAAGAGCTTTGCAATTTGTGCATAAAATTTACCTTTGGACAGCAATACGTGACCCCCTCTTTATTTATTTTCAGTCAATTAAGGCAAAAGACATGGTGTTAGGAACTTCTCGTGCGGTTGCATGAAGAACCTTTCGGCGGACCGGGATCTGATTAGTCTTTGTTATAGCTAGGACATTTTCCCATTTTGAAAAAACAAAATTACATGCACATATAGGGATGTATACTACATTTCTGTAATTTTCATGGTGAAATACATCCTGTCATGTGCTGCACAAAAAAAAAATCATGATTTCATATTTTTTGTGTAGACCACATCAAAATATATTTTATCATGAAAATTTTCGGAGGTGAAGTATACATCACTGTATAGTGTGCATCTTTTTCCGATTTTCTGAAACTTTAAAGTTGTCTCTTGAAATTTTCAAAATTTTATGTTCTGTCAAGCTCCAGATCAGAAAATCACACATCGTTTATTTTCTATCGAGTGTTTCATTCACGTGGAATATATACTTGTTGTTGGATGTGTAGAACGTTTTTATCGAGGAATCACATAATGTCACAAGCCGATAGTTCAACAACTTTTGTCACTGACGCTTAGATCAACAAGCAAATGGACTAGACCTACATGCATATTCAAGATACAAGAAACTTCTCCCTCCGTCCCATAATATATATAAGATCATTTTGCCAAAACGATCTTATAGTTTGGGACAGAGGGAGTACTTCTTTATTGATTAACACATACAAGAACTTATAATTTCTTTTTGTTTGATAAAACAAGAACTTAAATCCAAGTTCTAGGAACTAAAATAATTATAGTTACCGATTTGACCGCCCTAAATAATTAAGTAATATATTATTTTTTTAGAACGAAGGCTCGCTGTGATCCCGGCTTTGAATTAACAAAGCCATCAACCAGCCAGGAATTACAACACAACAACAAGTACATCGACCGAACGATACAAGAGAGCTCCCTAGGAAGCTTACAACTCAACGCAGAATACTAGCTCAAAACAAAAAGAAGAGGAAGCCCAAGCTAGTACACGCCGTCGACCGCAGCAAACAAGAGCCAAGAATTGCGAGCAGCGTGAGCACAACGAGGACCTGCAGAAACAGAGTGGAGTTGTGGACATGACCGAGTCCAAGATGGAGGCAACCAAGCATCTTCCATCGCTCTCGCCGTAGAGGGACCCTTCCCTCTCGCCTTGGATCGAAAGGCGCCGCCGACGGACATGAGAGACGCTCACCCTAGAGCAAGGGGGGTGCCGACCTCGAGTCCTGGGATAGTCACATAGCACAACCTCCTAGGACATGAGCACACCTCATCTGACACACCGAAGCAACCTAGGACACCTGAAAAACAGCGGGAAAGCCACCGGGAGGAGCCACTGAAGAACGAGCAGCACGGACATCAGGAAGGCCGCAGAACGAGGAGGAGCAGGGGTCGTCGGCCGGTGAAGAGAAACACCGGGTGTCCACGGCCAGGGACGTGCTGCTATTGCCGGGAAGAGGAACCCTATCCCCTACCGCCGGATCGCAGACGCCGTACCGCCAGAGCTGAGCCAAACACGCCACCGCCGAGGAGCACCGCACTTGAGGGGAGCGGGGACAGACTGCCCTACGAGCCAGACCAACCACAGCCACCTGATAACTAGAGCCGCCCAAAACTCCACCTTTGCCGCCCCTCATCCAAACGCACACTCCCCAGGCGGCGCCTCCAAGGAGGGCACGACGCGCAGCGCGCCGTCATCGCCCAATCCAAGAAGGATTTTGGGCTTTCACCCGGGAGGGGAACTGGGGTGGATAGGGTTGGGATCTCAGCTGCACCTCCAAGGAGGGAGGGCGGCCGGGCCAGCCGACCAATGGTTTCCCACGGTCCCAAAACCGCACCACCGCGCACCCATCCACACCATTCCGGCGACCGAAGCTGCTGGATCCGGCGGGGATGAGGAGGCTGAAGGGGAGGGGAGTCGAACCTCAGATCTGACGAGGAGGGGGATCTCCACGCCGCCGTCCCACCACCCGCGTGGTCGGGCACGCCGGCTAGGACCACCCACGGACGCCGCCAGCCGGGAGGGTGCCGCCGCCGCGCCAAGGGCCGCCGCCCCAGATCCGGAGTCCTCCGCCAGAAATGGAGCGAGCAGGGCCTCGCCGCCACCGTCACCGGCGACCGCGAAGGCTTACCGGCAGCCACCTCGGGTGGCGGCGAGGGGGAAGGGGGTGAGGGGTGGCGGCGCTGGGCGGAAACCCTAGTCGCCTCCCGAGTCGCCCGAGCGGACGACGCGGGGGCTGCGGGGGGGACAACCGTGACAGATTCAAGTAATATATATTTTACAAAGGATGTATTTTATTGAATTAAAATGAAGCATCAAGGGGATACAAACATAATAAGCGCACACCCAATCTATGCATAACTAGTATGCGCGCGCACACACACACTCCCATCATCAGCACTATATAATTCCTTGGCGTGTCTAGCTCAATCAACTTCCACCATGACTGGAGCGAAGAATTACTTCTAGGAGATTATTTATCGCTGGCGACCCCAAAGAGTCCACTGCATGGGAGATGGAGTGCGTGACAGAGACGAGAATCAAAACCTCTGCATACAACTTCATGAGCTCCTTGAATTTTCGTAGCCCCGACAGAACTAGATATGAAATGCGGGTGCGGACGCTAAATAAAGTGACTGCTGAGGAACTA
>NC_057813.1:684463678-684506283 GCF_018294505.1 Triticum aestivum | reverse complement strand
GTGGGGGGTGCATTCAAAAAGGAACACATCGGTTGTAATTAATTTGTTTGCTGATTTTTTCTTGTGGGACTCGGCAAATGAAAAATATGCGAGTGCCCATGCGTTTACACTCGGCAAACGGCCATCCATTGAGAAACTTGACCGTTTTTCATGTAGATCAGGGTGCTAGTTTGATAATGTTCAAGCAACTCAGTAAGAAATTTAGTAAATACAACCTCTCTAAAGAAATATAAGAGTGTTTAGATGATTAAAGTACTGATATAAATGCTCCTATAATTCTTTACCAAGGGAGTAGGTGACAGTGAAATATCAAATTAATTTAATAATTTTCTGTTTGTCACTACGACTTAAAAGGTAGGCTGCATAGTACCCGAAAATTTGTTTCTCAATGCCCTTTAGCCATCTTCCAACACAACCCCAGCTTCTTTGTCTACGGCTTCATCCTCACGTTTGATATTTGTGCCCATCTGATGTTTCCAAAGGGCTTCTGCTTTCCACCGGTCTATTTTGTAACATGCATGCTTTTTGTGATCATCCACGGACGAAAGACTTTCGACCCTGAACCAGCGCTCGTGCCAGACTAATCTGCACCATGCATGAGGCAATAATATTCCATCGTCAAGCTCTTTCTCTGCTTGGCGACAAGGAACTGCATCAACAAGATTATTTGCTTTGTGCCATGACCGCAGGCTACTGAACTCTGGAGCGGCCAGGCCCTCCACCCTCTGGATCTATGCCTGCAATGGCTCCAGCTGCCGCTCCATCCTCCGGCGCATGTCTTGCAACTTCTCAAGCCGCATACGCTTCCGTGCGCTATTGCCATCGTCACCAGCAGCTTCGTTAGTTGTGATCGTGGCAGCGTCTCTACGACCAGTTCACCGCTACAGTGCTCATAGCGGAAGCACTCGTATTCGTCGGCAATGAGTCTCAGACTCTTAGGGCGTCCAACGTGGAGTACTTTCGCCCACAACCACGGCATATGTATTGTGGATCGTGGCTCTGTTGTATATTGTGAGTTCATCCCTAATCTTCTTCGTTATGCGGTGTATCTGGTACCTGACGGCGTCGCATGCCTGCTAGTAGTCCTGGCAGCAGTAGAATTTTAGGTGCAGCTTCACTTTCTCCTTCTTGTCACCCTCCTTGGCAATAGCAGCATTAGCGGTTGGTTTTGCTGGCGCTGACAAATATTTTCGGACGGAGGGAGTATAACAAAAAGGACATACTTGCTGTTGTGCTCAGATTTTTCTTAACAAGTCTTGAGCACGGATTTGGTCACTGGCAACATTGAAGTCACGAGAAAGAAAGTATGAAGAGAGCTCCACACTGGTGATAAGTTTCGAACTGTCGAGATCAAAGGGGGTCTGGTTACTCTTGGTTCTAGAATCTGGTCTCTATCTACACGCTGATGGGCATCTCGGCATCATATAGTAATGGTGCAGGCTAGAGGCACCACAGGACATTCATCAGTTACAAGCCGACCTTTTCCTAATGATTCCCAAACCTAACGTATTTTTTTCGTGTGCCTTTGTGAAAGAATGTGTTTTACATTTCCTGGAAGATGACTTCAAAAAAGCAAAACAAGGGGGATTGTCCCAGCTACTATCCATGGTGGCTTGCTCAACTGAGGTAACTGCCCCAATATATGGGAATATATATATATATATAGGGATTGACTATTCGTCACCCAGGGTGAGGAATTTTTATTCCTCACCCAGCCCATCCCACGTCCAGAGTTTTAAAACGTAACACTTGAGGTAAGATTACTCCGGAAAGGAAGGAAACCATTCCTCGACTGTACAAAAGGGAGCACGGTAATCTTACATTATGCATGCCACTAAGTTACGTCCGGTGAGAAACTATTATGGCGCCGCCGTAAGAAACAACGTAAGAAACAAAGGTTGTGACGTAAAATTTCGTCGTGCATGCTAAGTAAGTTGCCATAAGGAAAAATAGGCTCGCAAGGTAATTTTACCTCAGCACTAAACTACCTCTATGTGCACGAGCTGCGTCGCATGATACTCAGTTTCTTTAAAAGATCTTTTCTGCTCCTAGAGAAACAACGAGATAAGGACTGAAAAAAAAGGACTATGTGTTACGATAGGAACTTAGTGAATCCTTACTGTCGTAATAAAGGAGCTACATAATTCTCATATGTAGGTCAGGATGTTTACTGAAATAAAATAGTAGATTACTTACAAGGCAAGTAGATTTAAAGAAAATGTAATACATTTGACTGAACCAAATACGTGAATTGCACATAAAGATTGATAAATTGAAAAAAATTAGAATTACCTTAGAGGGTTCAATCAAATACTAGAAGAACTGATGATAGAGAGATTAATCCCATGAAGCCTACATGCACACGAAAAGAAGTATGCTTTCTCAAGCCTATGTACTACTTACAAGCATAGAGTTCTGTAGGATCAGGCGATCAGCAATCAACGTTCTGGAGATGTTGGACATCAACCGGGACCAATGGTGGTGGTTCGTGGCTTGAACCGGGACTAAAGAGAAGCCATTGGTCCCGGTTCAGGCCATCAACCGGGACCAATGGTGGTGGGCCAGGACCAAGGCACATTGGTCCCGGTTCGTCCCACCAACCAGGCCAAAAGGTACAGACGAACCGGTACCAATGGCCCACGTGGCCCGGCCGGCCCCCGGGGCTCACGAACCGGGTCCAATGTCCCCATTGGTCCCGGTTCTGGATTCAACCGGGACTATTGGGCTGACCCGGCCTGGACCATTGCCCCCTTTTCTACTAGTGTTGGTGGAGGAAGATTAGTTTGATGGAAGGCTATTATGTTTAAAGGCCAAAAATTGATTATCAATCGCAAAAGCCTGTTTGAAAATGAACATCACTCTACTGGCTGATAGGCATTTAACGGAAGGGGTAATTGGCAAGTGATTATCAGATGGCGCAAGGTATAAAGCAAGGCTAGCAGTCATCTGGCAGAAGGTGTAATTGGCAAGTGATTAGCATTTAGTGATTTGTATGCATTTGAAGGAAGGTGTAAAGCATGTACAGTACTTGTATGCATTTGGCGGAAGGCTAGCATGTGTGTGTTTTGATGGAAGCCAATGAAGAAACAGTGAATAGAGGCAGATATTTGAGGCATAGCGTTGGATGACTAGATCTCGCATCATTGTCCGCGGATTGATCCCACCTATCCGCGGATGGATACGGTGTCTGATTTGAGGATCAATGCTGGAGATGCCCTAACTAAACCATTCCCACCTATCGGTCCGGTCGTGGCAGCGACAAGGACAATCCACTAAAAGGCCCGAGATATGGAGCCAGACATCAACAAATGTAGAACCACCAACTTTGGGTGGGATGATCTCAAAGATGCCTGCAATTGTACAAGTAGATCCTCCATATCTCAGCAAGCTACCCATCCTTGCACCTATTTGGCTAGAAGGAACAACATACTACCTAATCCCTTTGTCTCAAAATAAGTGTCTGAACTTTAGGACAACTTTACAAAGTTACACTAAAGTTAAGACATTTATTTTTGGCAGGAGGGATTATTTGCTTTTTACTACTCCACTTATACAAACTTTGTGTAAACATGCACAAACTACTTTTCTTTCACTAATAAGTGGATTTTATATTTTTCCCGTGGAAAGTGAGAAACATAATTGGAAGTGAGATGCACTACACCAAATAGAAAATTTGGAAAGGATTCTTGGAATTAAAAATAATTTTCATGGAATTGAAAAAAATCATAAATTTATTAAAAGCTCATGGATTTTAAAAAAAGATCCTGAATGTTTTTTAAACAATTTTTTTTCAAAAAATTCAAGAATGTGCAAAGGCTCGTGAATTCAAAACGATTTGTGAATTGATAAAATGGAGTTTAAAATAAACAAGAATTTGAATTTTTTTTACAAGTTTGAATAAAGTTCTTGAATTTTTAAAATGCTCACGTGTAACGTGTTCGGAAAAAGTACATACATTTATTAAAAGTTTTTCTGCATTTGAAAAAACTCTGTGAAATTTAAAATGTTCACAAATTGGAAAATTTCTTGGGCTCCATGGATTTAGAGAAATTCAAGAATTTCAGGGACAAGTTCAGTAATATGGAAAAAATGTTCACGAATTTGAAAAAATTTCATGACTTTTATGAAAAACTTTGTGAATTAAAAAACTTCTGAAAATTGGGGGAATCAAGTTCAAAATATAGAAAAAAACACTAATTTTATGGAAAAGTTAGCAAATGTAAAAAGAACACAAATTTTAATAAAGTTCAAGTATTAAAAAAGGAGACTAAAACATGAAGGAAAGCGAAGAAAAACCGGTCCAAAATCCGAAAACGAAGAAAAGAAAAAACCGATTGAAAGTTTCCAGCAACTTTACAAAACCGGCCAGAGGAAGCTTCTGGGAGCTTCACAGAACTGCGAGTGGGAGGGAGGTTCGCTTTAAGCGCCAAAAGAGTTTGGATCTCATATTGACAATACGCGCAGCATGGAGCACAAGAACATAGCGGCAGACCACAATGTCCGATGGGGTGGGCTTCTTCACTTTGCCGCGTCAGCCGGGATCGTTCATTACATTACCTCCGGCCATTAGCACCAAAAATACACTAGAGTACCTTTCAAAATTATTGATGCACCACTAGAAGAGATGGAGCCAGGTCCGTCTCCAGAAATTCAGCGCGGTGGGGAGAGAATCAAAATAGTTCACTACAAACTACTAGCGATCAAATGCAAATAAACTAACTCTCTAACTAGCCCTAATCTTGCCTCGGACATGTCAAACATAATCACTAATACCGGTGACCAAGAAGGCAAGAACAAATAAAATCATTACAAATGCAGAGGACTGGAGGTAAGGTCGTGGCCTTCGTGGGCAATCGTCAATCAGCGGAAGCAGCAGCCAGCAACAATGGTGGACGCGGAAATAAAATGGAGGGTGTGCACGCTTGAGAAAAAAATGCCATCTATTTCATTAGCTTGAAGGGGCCTTGAAATCAGCTAATTATTACTACATGGTAAAAAATATTTCTCAAAATTCTGGGTGTGCCATGGCACATCCGGCATACCCCCTAGTTACGCCACTCGCCAGTAGATGGCATCGTGGCAGAAGCGAATCGGTTGGCGAAAATAGATGGCAACCAGGTTGACGATTTGCGGAAGTGCACCTCTTAGCGACCGGTGTAACAGGGCAAACAGAAACGATTCATACCTGTAAAGGATGCCGCACAGACTGGCTTTGCTGGGCGGGCTTGTTTTGTTAGGCTTTTCCTGGGTGAGATTGATCTTAACTGCAAGCTAATACTTGGTCATATTCTCAAAAAGAAAAGCTAATACTTGGCCATTTTTGGGGCCCAAATTTTTTGGCGCCGTTTGCGGTCGCCTGTCTTGCCCCCCTCCATCGTCAGGGTTGCGCTGAGACACGAGCTGAAATGTTCCTGATCCCTCCCAAATCTAACATGTTTGTGACGGTTCGTGTGTGTGGCACGACACATTTTTCCACACGACTTCAAAAAATGAAAACAACAGGAATTTTCTAGGGGAGTATGGTATCCATGGTGGTTGTCTCACTTTGGAGAAATGGCCTATACATATATATAACTCCATTTAGTCTTCTTCTGGATAGCTAGCCACTATATAAACAACGATGGAGCTAATCTGGCTAGCTGATCACTGTAAACCATGATAGAGGGGGCTCATCATTGATGGGAGCTAGGAAGAAATAAATGATAATAACTCGGTGTGAAGTGAATGGCGTGCGTATAATTGATTTGTTGTACTTCTTTGATAAATTGTGCTTATACTTTGGATGAGTTTGTACATCCAGTCATCGAACTAATTGAGCTTCTATCATATCCCTGTGAAAACGTGATGGAACAAACATCACAACAGCGTCTCCAACAACCACCCTATAATAGGGTATAACGGTATTTAGGGCATTTTGGCCCAAAAAACCAACTCCAAAAAGCAGACCTTGATGTAAAACTTACTCCAAAAAAATTAGGCGGCCAAAAAAATACAACCACTTGTGTTGGAAATATACAACACCCGGCTGTTGTAGCAAAACCAAAACAGATGCGGCTCGAACATTTCACACCACGTGCTACCGCCTCTCCCTCTGAGCGACACTGGCATGACTTCGCCTGTGAAGGCCGCCACCCTTCCCGGTCACTCCTGACAACTAACAGCTCCCTACCGCCCGTCCCACTTCGAGATCGTCCAGCCTGCCGATTCATGTTGATTTCTGCTAGTCGTCGGTCTTATGCCGCCCAAATGGTGGTCACAACTACTCCATGGGTGGTTGCCATGGACTAGTGGTTGGCCAAGCGCTGCTGGTAGCCACGCACGCCCAGCGTACGGGCTGGGCGACTGCTGCTTCAGACGGTGCCAACTACGAGGCTTCTTTGTTTTTTTTGCCACAAGATCAACGTCCCTATGTCAAGGAGGGGCTCCCTAGGCAGTTTCGACCCGTTACGGATATCATCTAGGCAGTTTCAATGATGTCCCCTTCCACGCACAATAGGTTATCGAGGAATTGCCTAGAAGGTAAAAAAAATACTTCTCGCTTTTTTGTGTGAACAAAGTAGTACCTTGATAGAGATTTATGGATTGTAGATGAGTTCATGCATGTGATTCTTGTCTTTGGGATGATTCCTCGTCGAAAGAAGAATATCACATGACTGACAAGGAGGACATTGCTTTGCTCATGCTGATGCACAAGAAAAAGAAGTCGAAGAATGGTGGTTCCATTTTGGGTCGTGATTTCATATGGAGGGATCAACAAGCACTACTAGGGAAAAGCCTAGCAGTAGTGCTGTTTTTTGGGCTAGCAGCAGCACGGTCTACGGCGATATAGCTAACTTGTAGCAGTAGTGTTGGTTTTCCGGCGCTACTGCTATACCTACTTAGCAGTAGCACTGTTTGAAGAACGCGCTACTGGTAGTTAATAGCAGCGCCGCTCTACAGGCACTACTAGTATTATTATGTATTCTATTTCTGTTTTATTTTATGTCATATTCATACACCGTTATACAAGTTTTCATACAATAGCAGTTTAGAGATTGTTATTACATCATAATGATTTATTACATCATTGGGTGAAAGAACCGCGAATTAGATTCAAGTGGATGGATCCAAAGTGACCAAGTTGGATTAACGTGCAAATCCAACTTGGTCACTTTGGATCCATCCACTTAAAACTAATCCGTGGTTCTTGCACCCAATGATATAATAACTCATCATCATCACACTATCATTAACAACTTATCATCATAATGCATCATTATCGTATAACAAATCATCATCATTTTCGTCCATGAGACATCATATAACAACTGGTCACTAGTCATAATAACAACTCCTCCTCATCATCATCATAGTACTCATAATCACAACTCCTTCTCCTCCTCCTCATCGTTAACTCTAACACATTGTAGCACATAATAACAACTTCTCATCATCATCATAGTCATAATCAACACTAACTAATTGTTCTTAGTACCTAGGACCTACTCCTCTCTCCTAGGTAAAATACTATAAAACAGATAAACCGGTCCATCTCCATAATGGAGAATGCAGATAAATCTATCTCCAACTTGTGGCTTGCGCAGATTCATGTTGTCTCTAATTAGTTGTGTGTGCGCATTCATCACTTTGCTCCATTCTTTGATTTTGAGCCTTCCATCGTTTGAAGAAATCAAGTAAGCACTGTGGTAAGCCTTGGAAGGAGTTGGTCGTAAGCTAACCATATGTGTATCAACTTCGATAAACATCATGTCAGGCACAACCTCCTTTGGGTGCCTCTGTTGAAAAACGTAATAGTAACATATATATAGTTAGCAATGTAGTTTACTAAAGAAGAATGTATGCAAAGAAGTTACCATCATCAACAAAATCTTACCAAGTTTTTGGCAATGTAGTTACCATGAAGCAATTTATGGGCTAGTGGCACGTATGTAGTAAACTTTGGGCTGATAGAGTGATTGGTTTTGAAGGCCTCACCATCATCTATGAATGAGACAAGATAACCTTTCTCCTCACAATTAAGCTCGGAGTCATGGTTGTAGTATGTCCTGTCTACAGCCTTTCGAGTATTTTTTTGAAGATAAGAAATAAGCTGACAACTATAAATAAATAAGTTTAGTATGGATGAACACAAAATATTTTTAAATTAAAAATATAAATTACTTAACTTAACAAATTAGTTTGACAAACTCACATTGAGGCAAAACTAGAGGCATATCCACATCCAACAAGATGTCAATATTATCATCATCATCATCATCATCTTCGGGGCGAATATCAAATGTTATTGGCATACCCTCCTCAAATCCATATGCCTTTGCAGAGAGCTTCCCAATTAGAGCAACCAAAATGGGAGTGATTGACCGCATTTTACATCTTAACCAGAAACACATAACCATGTTTAGTTCTTATTCTCAAAGTCTTTGAAACCGAGCTTCTCCAATACATATGGTCTTGCATGGTATGGGATGTACTAATCGAATTAAAAAAATCCAAAAATTACACGTTGAACAAAAGAAGCACAAGTGATGATATTAATTACGATGAAATACTTGTCGTTGCGTACCGTACAAACATCAAAGGTGTCTTCTAGCTTCACGGTGAAAAAATCTATCATTTTGCAGGTGAGGAAACCTACCGCGCAAACCCCGGTCATCGTAGCAGTACTCACACTCCGGGATCCTATCGTCAGCAGACATCTCCTGTGTTCAAAATTCAAAGATTATAAAAGTCGTGTAATTCTCTTTCCGGTAAATCCAGGACACTCGATATTTCCTACATTCTAGCACACGCCATGCTAAAATTCACGGAAAAGTCTGGCATGACCTTCGCTAAAAAGGACATATCAAGCGTCTGAAATTTGCCGGAACGGAAATTAATCAACACTCTGGCAAAACATAGGCCACTAGCTTGAAGGTGTTCCCTGCAAACATATATAGGCCACTTGGGCAAGCACTAGTAGTACACAACACTACATATCGCTTGTCTAAATTTCAAACTTGGTATCATTTCATTTTTTTACGAAACCTTTTCGTATCATTAGGTCTCTCTTTATCTCTCTGTCTCTCAAAATACATACATTTAGTAAAAAAAATCTACTCTATTCAAACACTTATATTTACTAAAAAAATATACTCTCTTCAAACACCTACATTTACTAAAAAAATCTACTCTACTCAAACACCTACATTGGAAATATTCATTTCAAAAGACCTACATGTACTAATTTTCTTATCTATTCAAAAGACATACATTTACTAAAAAACATATATTCTATTCAAAAGACCTACATTAAAATAATCTACATTCTATTCAATGCAAATAATCTACATTCTATTGTATTAAAAAACATTAAAAAACAACATTATGCAAGAACAGAGTGAGGAGAGATGAGGGAGGGACGAGGGAGGATGGGGTGGGAGGAGGGAGGAGAGAGGAGAAGTGGGAGGAGGTCTGCCAGAGGAGGGCTTGGTTGGAGGAGGAGGAGGGCTTGACTGAAGGAGGAGGGTGAGGAGGTAGGAGAGCATACCGAGGAAGGAGGAGGGAGAATGGCGGTGGCAATGCAGTGGCGACGACAATGCGGCGGCGGCGGTGGCAGAGTGCGGCAGCGGGGAGTGAGGGGAGGAAGAAGATGGTCGAGCGTGGGGGACGAAATTGGGGATAAGGCACCCATAGCAGTAGTGCTGGTCCAGGGAGCGCGCTACTGCTAAGCCCAGTAGAAGTAGCGACGGTGGATGGCATCGCTACTACTACGGCCAGCCCTGGCCGGCGGGTTGGGACCACTTAGCAGTAGCGTTACCTCGCAGCTCAGCGCTACTGTTGGGGAACGTTGCATGGGAATTTTTTTCCTATGCTCACTAAGATCAATCTAGGAGATGACCATCTACGAGAGGAGAGATTGTATCTACATACCTTGTAGATCCCTAAGCGGAAGCATTAAGAAACGCGGTTGATGTAGTCGAAAGTCTTCGCAATCCAATCACGATCGGTCCTGCGAACTCCGATCTAGTGCCGAACGGACGGCACCTCCGCGTTCAACACACGTACGGCTTGATGACACCTTCAACTCCTCGATCCAGCGAGCGATGGTGAAGTAGTAGCTCGAGTCCTCTGGCAGCACGACGACATGGTGGCGGTGGTGGCGGAGAATCTCAGCAGAGCTTCGCTGAGCACTACGGACAAGAAGATGGCTATGAGGAAGAGGAGGAGCAGCGTCGTGGCCCTCTCTCTCTCCTCCTCTATATATAGGGGGAAGGGTGGAGGGAGGGGCGCCCCTAGATCCCATCTAGGGGTGGCGGCCACCAAGTGGAAACCCTAGATAGGTTTGGGCGCCTCCTCCTAGGTGCCTTGGCCCACCAAGGCAAGTGGAGGAAACGCTAGGGAGGCACCCCCCCACCTCAAGCAACGTGGAAAGGGGGCTTGGGGTGCACAACCCCTTAGTGGGCTGGTGTGCCCCCTCCTCTAGGCCCATGAGGCCCCCCAGCACTTGTCGGGCCTCCCGAAACCCCTTTCGGTCATGCTGGTCATCACTCGGTACCCCCGGAACACTCCCAAACTCCAATACCCTTCGTACAATATATCAATCTTCACCTCCGGACCATTCTGGAGTTCCTTGTCACGTTCAGTCATCCGGGACTCCGAACAACCTTTGGTAACAATCATAATGACTCAACTATACTTATATTGTCACCAAACGTTAAGTATGTAGACCCTGCGGGTTCGAGAACTAAGCAGACATGACCGAGACACCTCTATAGTCAATAACCAATAGCGGGACCTGGATGCCCATATTGGTTCCTACATATTCTACTAATATTTTATCCGCCGAACCTTGATGTAAAGGATTCAACTAATCCCGTATGCAGTTCCCTTTATCTATCGGTGTGTTACTTTCCCGAGATTCGATCGTCGGTATCTCCATACCTAGTTCAATCTCGTTACTAGCAAGTCTCTTTACTCGATCCGTAATGCAAGATCCCGCGAATAACTCATTGATCACATTGCTTGCAAGCTTAATGTGATGTTGTATTACCGAGTGGGCCCTGAGATAAGTCTCCATCATACGGAGTGACAAATCCCAATCTTGATGCATGCCAACTCAACAGACACCCTCAGAGACACATGTAGATCACCTTTATAGTCACCCAGTTACGTTGTGACGTTTGGTACACACAAGGTACTCTTCCGGTGTTAGTGAGTTGCATGATCTCATGCTCAAAAGAACATATACTTGACATGCAGAAAACGATAGCAATAAACTTGGCACGATCATATGCTACGTTCATAGTTTGAGTCCTGTCCATCACATCGTTCTCCTAATGATGTGATCCTGCTACCAAATGACAACTCATGTCCATGACTAGGAAACCATAGCCATCTTCGGTCAACGAGCTAGTCTGGTAGAGGCTCGCTAAGGACACGTTGTTGTCTATGTATCCACACATGTATTTGAGTTTCTGATCAATACAATTCTAGCATGGATAGTAAACGATTATCATGAACAAGGAAATATGATAATAACCAATTTATCATTGCCTCTAGGGCATATTTACAATAGTCTGTCACTTGCACTGGAGTCAATAATCTTGTTCACATCGCCATGTGATTAACACTCATAGCTCACATCACCACCTGACTAACACCCAAAGTGTTTACTAGAGTCAATAATCTTGTTCACGTCACCATGTGATTAACACTCAATGAGTTCTGGGGTTTGACCATGTTATGCTTGTGAGAGAGGTTCTGGTCAACGGGTCTACAACATTCAGATCCGTGTGTACTTCGCAAATCTTTAGGTCATATTCTAGATGATGCTACCACGCTCCACTTGGAGCTATTCCAAATGGTTGCTCCACTATACGTATCCAGTTTTCTACTCAGAGTCATCTAGATTGGTGTTAAAGCTTGCATCAACGTAATCCGTTATGCCGAACTCTTTATCAGCTCCGTAAAAGAGAAACATTTTCTTATTCCTCTAAGGATAATTTTGACCGCTGTCCAGTGATCCACTCCTGGAGCACTCTTGTACCCCTTGCCAGACAGGTGGCATGGGACATATCAGGTGCAGTACACAGCATGACATATGGTATAGAGCCTATGGCTAAGGCATAGGGGACGACCTTCGTCCTTCCTTTTTCTTCTGCCGTGGTCGACCTTTTAGTCTCACTCAACTTCACACCTTACCACTCGGGTAAGAACTCCCACTACTAGGGAAAACCCTAGTAGCAGCGCAGGTTTAATGCCCACTAGTAGCGCGGGACACAGCGCTACTAGTAAGGCGCTACAGCTATTACTTAGCAGTAGTGCGTGCGACACGCGCTACTGCTAAGACATATAGCCGCAGTGTGTGTTCACTCCCGCGCTACTGCTAATCTAAATAGTAGCAACGTGTTTACTATCCATCGCTACTAGTATTCTTTTTTTCATTTTTTTATTTTTAGTGTATTTATACGTCGTTATACAAATTTTGGTACAATACCAATTATGAGGTTTATATCATTATGTCCATAACAGTGTGTCAAATGAAGGTGGATTAGGTTGAAGTGGAGGCAACATGTGTTGTATGTCAAAAGTATACTACTAATCCAAACTTGATCTAGTTTGGACTAGTAGTACTTTCGATGTGCACCACATGTTGCTTCCACTTGAATCTAATCCGCCAGCACAAGCTATTTAATCATCATCATAGTCATTACCACCAACAGTAGCTATTTAATCATCATCGTCATAGTGTAGCACATCATCATCTTCAAACTCATTCTAGCTAGCTAATCACCACCAACACTAGCTGCGGTAGCTATCTAATCACCACCAACACTAGCTAATAATAATCATCATAGTCAGTACCACCAACACTAGCTATTTAATCATCATAGTCATAGCGTGGCACATCATCTGTTGGGGAACGTTGCAGAAAACAAAAATTTTCCTACTCGTTTCACCAAGATCATCTAGGAGTTCATCTAGCAACGAGTGATTAGATGCATCTACATACCTTTGTAGATCGCGAGCGGAAGCGTTCAAAAGAACGGTGATGATGTAGTCGTACTCGACGTGATCCAAATCACCGATGACCAGCGCCGAACGGACGGCACCTCCGCGTTCAACACACGTACGTGACGGGAGACGTCTCCTCCTTCTTGATCCAGCAAGGGGGAAGGAGAGGTTGATGAAGATCCAGCAGCACGACGGCGTGGTGGTGGATGCAGGGCGTCACAGTAGCAGGGCTTCGCCGAGACTACGAGGGAGAGACGTTACGGGGGGAGGTGGAGGCGCCAGGGGCTGGTGTGAAATCCCTCCTCTCCCCCCCCCCACTATATATAGGGGTGCCAGGGGGCTGGTGCGCAGCCTAGGAGATCTGATCTCCTAGGTGCGGCGGCCAGGGGAGGGTTTCCCTCCCCCCCAAGGCACCTCGGGGTGCCTTCCACCACTAGGACTCCTCCTTGGTGGAAACCCTAGGCGCATGGGCCTATAGGGGCTGGTGCCCTTGGCCCATCTAGGCCAAGGCGCACCCCCTACAGCCCATGTGGCCCCCCGGGACAGGTGGCCCCACCCGGTGGACCCCCGGGACCCTTCCAGTGGTCCCGGTACAATACCGATAACCCCGAAACTTGTCCCGATGCCCGAAATAGCACTTCCTATATATAATTCTTTACCTCCGGACCATTCCGGAACTCCTCGCGACGTCCGGGATCTCATCCGGGACTCCGAACAACATTCGGGTTTCTGCATATACATATCTTCATAACCCTAGCGTCACCGAACCTTAAGTGTGTTCTGGATACCCATGTTGGCTCCCACATGCTCCACGATGATCTCATCGGATGAACCACGATGTCGAGGATTTAATCAATCCCGTACGCTATTCCCTTTGTCTATCGATATGTTACTTGCCCGAGATTCGATCGTCGGTATCCCAATACCTCGTTCAATCTCGTTACCGGCAAGTCACTTTACTCGTACCGTAATGCATGATCCCGTGACTAGACACTTGGTCACTCTGAGCTCATTATGATGATGCATTACCGAGTGGGCCCAGTGATACCTCTCCGTCATACGGAGTGACAAATCCCAGTCTTGATCCATGTCACCCAACAGACACTTTCGGAGATACCCGTAGTCTACCTTTATAGTCACCCAGTTACGTTGTGACGTTTGGCATACCCAAAGCACTCCTACGGTATCCGGGAGTTACACGATCTCATGGTCTAAGGAAAAGATACTTGACATTGGAAAACTCTAGCAAACGAACTATACGATCTTGTGCTATGTTTAGGATTGGGTCTTGTCCATCACATCATTCTCCCAATGATGTGATCTCGTTATCAATGACATCCAGTGTCCATAGTCAGGAAACCATGACTATCTGTTGATCAACGAGCTAGTCAACTAGAGGCTCACTAGGGACATGGTGGTGTCTGTTATTCGCACATGTATTACGATTTCCGGATAATACAATTATAGCATGAATAAAGACAATTATCATGAACAAGGAAATATAATAATAATGCTTTTATTATTGCCTCTAGGGCATATTTCCAACAGTCTCCCACTTGCACTAGAGTCAATAATCTAGTTACATTGTGATGAATCGAACACCCATGGAATTCTGGTGTTGATCATGTTTTGCTCTAGGGAGAGGTTTAGTCAACGGATCTGCTATATTCAGGTCCATATGTACTTTACAAATCTCTATGTCTCCATCTTGAACATTTTCACGAATGGAGTTGAAGCGACGCTTGATGTGCCTTGTCTTCTTGTGAAACCTGGGCTCCTTGGCAAGTGCAATAGCTCCAGTGTTATCACAGAAGAGCTTGATCGGCCCCGACGCATTGGGTATGACTCCTAGGTCGGTGATGAACTCCTTCACCCATATTGCTTCATGTGCTGCCTCCGAGGCTGCCATGTACTCCGCTTCACATGTAGATCCCGCCACGACGCTTTGCTTGCAACTGCACCAGCTTACTGCCCCACCATTCAAAATATACACGTATCCGGTTTGTGACTTAGAGTCATCCAGATCTGTGTCGAAGCTAGCGTAGACGTAACCCTTTACGACGAGCTCTTCGTCACCTCCATAAACGAGAAACATTTCCTTAGTCCTTTTCAGGTACTTCAGGATATTCTTGACCGCTGTCCAGTGTTCCTTGCCGGGATTACTTTGGTACCTTCCTACCAAACTGACGGCAAGGTTAACATCAGGTCTGGTACACAGCATGGCATACATAATAGAACCTATGGCTGAGGCATAGGGGATGACGCTCATCTCTTCTATATCTTCTGCCGTGGTCGGACATTGAGCTGAGCTCAATTTCATACCTTGTAACACAGGCAAGAACCCTTTCTTGGATTGATCCATATTGAACTTCTTCAATATCTTATCAAGGTATGTGCTTTGTGAAAGACCTATGAGGCGTCTCGATCTATCTCTATAGATTTTGATGCCTAATATATAAGCAGCTTCTCCAAGGTCCTTCATTGAAAAACTTTTATTCAAGTAGGCCTTGATGCTGTCCAAGAGTTCTATATCATTTCCCATCAACAGTATGTCATCTACATATAATATGAGAAATGCTACAGAGCTCCCACTCACTTTCTTGTAAACGCAGGCTTCTCCATAAGTCTGTGTAAACCCAAACACTTTGATCATCTCATCAAAGCGAATGTTCCAACTCCGAGATGCTTGCACCAGCCCATAAATCGAGCGTTGGAGCTTGCACACTTTGTCAGCATTCTTAGGATCGACAAAACCTTCCGGCTGCATCATATACAATTCTTCCTTAAGGAAACCATTAAGGAATGCCGTTTTGACGTCCATTTGCCATATTTCGTAATCATAGAATGCGGCAATTGCTAACATGATTCGGACGGACTTCAGCTTCGCTACCGGTGAGAAAGTCTCATCGTAGTCAACCCCTTGAACTTGTCGATAACCCTTAGCGACAAGCCTAGCTTTATAGATGGTCACATTACCATCCGCGTCTGTCTTCTTCTTAAAGATCCATTTATTTTCTATGGCTCGCCGCTCAACGGGCAAGTTAGTCAAAGTCCATACTTTGTTTTCATACATGGATCCTATCTCGGATTTCATGGCTTCCAGCCATTTGTCGGAATCCGGGCCCGCCATCGCTTCTTCATAGTTCGAAGGTTCACCGTTGTCTAACAGCATGATTTCCAAGACAGGGTTGCCGTACCACTCTGGTGCGGAACGTGTCCTTGTGGACCTTCGAATTTCAGTAGGGGCTTGATCAGAAGTATCTTGATCATTATCATTAACTCCCTCTCTAGTCGGTGCTGGCACCTCAGGAATATTTTCTTGAGTTACGCCATTTTCCGGTTCAAGAGGTAATACTTCATCAAGCTCTACTTTCCTCCCACTTACTTCTTTCGAGAGAAACTCTTTCTCCAGAAAGGACCCATTCTTGGCAACAAAGATCTTGCCTTCGGATCTGAGGTAGAAGGTGTACCCAATAGTTTCTTTTGGGTATCCTATGAAGACGCATTTT
Organism: Triticum aestivum; assembly: GCF_018294505.1. NCBI lineage: Eukaryota > Viridiplantae > Streptophyta > Magnoliopsida > Poales > Poaceae > Triticum > Triticum aestivum. The sequence continues at coordinate 684,489,781 of NC_057813.1, read as the reverse complement.
TCCGACTTGGGTTCGAGCTTTTCAGGTTGAAGTTTCTTGACATAAGCATCGCATCCCCAAACTTTTAGAAACGACAGCTTAGGTTTCTTCCCAAACCATAATTCATACGGTGTCGTCTCAACGGATTTCGACGGAGCCCTATTTAAAGTGAATGCGGCAGTCTCTAAAGCATAGCCCCAAAAAGAAAGCGGTAAATCGGTAAGAGACATCATAGATCGCACCATATCTAACAGAGTGCGATTACGACGTTCGGACACACCATTACGCTGAGGTGTTCCAGGCGGTGTGAGTTGTGAAACTATTCCACATTTTCTTAAGTGTGCCCCAAACTCGTGACTCAAGTATTCTCCTCCACGATCTGATCGTAGAAACTTGATTTTCCTGTCACGTTGATTTTCAACCTCACTCTGAAATTCCTTGAACTTTTCAAAGGTTTCAGACTTGTGTTTCATTAAGTAGATATACCCATACCTACTTAAATCATCAGTGAGGGTGAGAACATAACGATAGCCACCGCGAGCCTCAACACTCATTGGACCGCACACATCGGTATGTATGATTTCCAATAAGTCGGTTGCTCGCTCCATTGTTCCTGAGAACGGAGTCTTGGTCATTTTACCCATAAGGCATGGTTCGCACGTGTCAAATGATTCATAATCAAGAGACTCTAAAAGTCCATCAGCATGGAGCTTCTTCATGCGTTTGACACCTATGTGACCAAGGCGGCAGTGCCACAAGTATGTGGGACTATCATTATCAACCTTACTTCTTTTGGTACTCACATTATGAACATGTGTAGCATCACGTTCGAGATTCATAAAGAATAAACCATTCACCATAGGAGCATGACCATAAAACATATCTCTCAAAAAAATGGAACAACCATTATTCTCAGATTTAAAAGAGTAGCCATCTCGAATTAAACGAGATCCCGATACAATGTTCATGCTCAAAGCTGGCACTAAATAACAATTATTAAGGTTTAAAACTAATCCCGAAGGGAGATGCAGAGGTAGCATGCCGACAGCGATCACATTGACCTTGGAACCATTCCCGACGCGCATCGTCACCTCGTCCTTTGCCAGTTTCCGCTTATTCCGCAGCCCCTGCTTTGAGTTACAAATGTGAGCAACTGCACCGGTATCAAATACCCAGGAGCCACTACGGGCACTAGCAAGGTACACATCAATTACATGTATATCACATATACCTTTTGTTTTGCCGGCCTTCTTATCCGCTAAGTACTTAGGGCAGTTCCGCTTCCAGTGACCGCTTCCCTTGCAATAAAAGCACTCAGTCTCGGGCTTGGGTCCATTCTTTGGCTTCTTCCCGGCAGCTTGCTTTCCGGGCGCGGCAACCTCCTTGCCGTCCTTCTTGAAGTTCTTTTTACCCTTGCCTTTCTTGAACTTAGTGGTTTTATTGACCATCAACACTTGATGTTCCTTCCTGACTTCTACCTCTGCTGATTTCAGCATAGCAAATACTTCAGGAATGGTCTTTTCCATCCCCTGCATATTGAAGTTCATCACAAAGCTCTTGTAGCTTGGTGGAAGTGACTGGAGGATTCTGTCAATGACCGCATCATCTGGGAGATTAACTCCCAGCTGAGTCAAGCGGTTATGCAACCCAGACATAGTGAGTATGTGCTCACTGACAGAACTGTTTTCCTCCATCTTACAGCTGAAGAATTTGTCGGAGACTTCATATCTCTCGACCCGGGCATGAGCTTGGAAAACCATTTTCAGCTCTTCAAACATCTCATATGCTCCATGTCTCTCAAAACGCTTTTGGAGCCCCGGCTCTAGGCTGTAAAGCATGCCGCACTGAACGAGGGAGTAGTCATCGGAACGTGCCTGCCAAGTGTTCATAACATCTTGTTCTGCAGGGAGAACGGGTGCGTCACCAAGCGGTGCTTGTAGGACATAATCTTTCTTGGCAGCTATGAGGATGATCCTCAAGTTCCGGACCCAGTCCGTATAGTTGCTGCCATCGTCTTTCAGCTTAGTTTTCTCTAGGAACGCGTTGAAGTTGAGGACTACGTTGGCCATTTGATCTACAAGACATATTGCAAAGATTTTAGACTAAGTTCATGATAATTAAGTTCAACTAATCAAATTATTAGTGAACTCCCACTTAGATTAGACATCCCTCCAGTCATCTAAGTATTACATGATCCGAGTTAACTAGACTGTGTCCGATCATCACGTGAGACGGACTAGTCAACATCGGTGAACATCTTCATGTTGATCGTATCTTCTATACGACTCATGCTCGACCTTTCGGTCTTCCGTGTTCCGAGGCCATGTCTGTACATGCTAGGCTCGTCAAGTCAACCTAAGTGTTTGCATGTGTAAATCTGTCTTACACCCGTTGTATGTGAACGTCTGAATAAAACACCCGATCATCACGTGGTGTTTTGAAACAGCGAACTGTCGCAACGGTGCACAGTTAGGGGGAACACTTCTTGAAATTATTATGAGGGATCACCTTATTTACTACCGTCGTTCTAAGTAAACAAGATGCAAAGCATGATAAACATCACATGCAATCAAATAATAAACATGACATGATATGGCCATTATCACATAGCTCCTTTGATCTCCATCTTGGGGCTCCATGATCATCTTGTCACCGGCTTGACACCATGATCTCCATCATCATGATCTCCATCATCGTGTCTCCATGAAGTTGCTCGCCAACTATTACTTCTACTACTATGGCTAACGCGTTTAGCAATAAAGTAAAGTAATTTACATGGCGTTTCTTGATGACACGCAGGTCATATAAAAGAATAAAGACAACTCCTATGGCTCCTGCCGGTTGTCATACTCATCGACATGCAAGTCGTGATTCCTATTACAATAGCATGAACATCTCATACATCACATATAGATCATTCATCATTCATCACAACTTTGGCCATATCATATCACAAACCACTTGCTGCAAAAACAAGGTAGACGTCCTCTAATTGTTGTTGCAAGTTTTACGTGGCTGAATTAGGGTTCTAGCAAGAACGTTTTCTTACCTACGTTAAAGCCACAACGTGATTTGTCAACTTCTATTTACCCTTCATAAGGACCCTGTTCATCGATTCCGCTCCAACTAAAGTAGGAGAGACAGACACCCGCCAGCCACCTTATGCAACTAGTGCATGTTAGTCGGTGGAACCGGTCTCACGTAAGCGTATGTGTAAGGTTGGTCCGGGCCGCTTCATCCCACAATACCGCTGAAGCAAGAAAGGACTAGTAACGGCAAGAAAGTTGAGAAATCTACGCCCACAACAAATTGTGTTCTACTCGCGCAAGAAGAACTACGCATAGACCTAGCTCATGATGCCACTGTTGGGGAACGTTGCAGAAAACAAAAATTTTCCTACTCGTTTCACCAAGATCATCTAGGAGTTCATCTAGCAACGAGTGATTAGATGCATCTACATACCTTTGTAGATCGCGAGCGGAAGCGTTCAAAAGAACGGTGATGATGTAGTCGTACTCGACGTGATCCAAATCACCGATGACCAGCGCCGAACGGACGGCACCTCCGCGTTCAACACACGTACGGGACGGGAGACGTCTCCTCCTTCTTGATCCAGCAAGGGGGAAGGAGAGGTTGATGAAGATCCAGCAGCACGACGGCGTGGTGGTGGATGCAGGGCGTCACAGCAGCAGGGCTTCGCCGAGACTACGAGGGAGAGACGTAACGGGGGGAGGTGGAGGCGCCAGGGGCTGGTGTGAAATCCCTCCTCTCCCCCCCACTATATATAGGGGTGCCAGGGGGGCTGGTGCGCAGCCTAGGAGATCTGATCTCCTAGGTGCGGCGGCCAGGGGAGGGTTTCCCTCCCCCCCAAGGCACCTCGGGGTGCCTTCCACCACTAGGACTCCTCCTTGGTGGAAACCCTAGGCGCATGGGCCTATAGGGGCTGGTGCCCTTGGCCCATCTAGGCCAAGGCGCACCCCCTACAGCCCATGTGGCCCCCCCGGGACAGGTGGCCCCACCCGGTGGACCCCCGGGACCCTTCCAGTGGTCCCGGTACAATACCGATAACCCCGAAACTTGTCCCGATGCCCGAAATAGCACTTCCTATATATAATTCTTTACCTCCGGACCATTCCGAAACTCCTCATGACGTCCGGAATCTCATCCGGGACTCCGAACAACATTCGGGTTTCTGCATATACATATCTTCATAACCCTAGCGTCACCGAACCTTAAGTGTGTAGATCCTACGGGTTCGGGAGACAAGCAGACATGACCGAGACGACTCTCCGGTCAATAACCAACAGCGGGATCTGGATACCCATGTTGGCTCCCACATGCTCCACGATGATCTCATTGGATGAACCACGATGTCGAGGATTTAATCAATCCCGTACGCTATTCCCTTTGTCTATCGATATGTTACTTGCCCGAGATTCGATCGTCGGTATCCCAATACCTCGTTCAATCTCGTTACCGGCAAGTCACTTTACTCGTACCGTAATGCATGATCCCGTGACCAGACACTTGGTCACTCTGAGCTCATTATGATGATGCATTACCGAGTGGGCCCAGTGATACCTCTCCGTCATACGGAGTGACAAATCCCAGTCTTGATCCATGTCACCCAACAGACACTTTCGGAGATACCCGTAGTCTACCTTTATAGTCACCCAGTTACGTTGTGACGTTTGGCATACCCAAAGCACTCCTACGGTATCCGGGAGTTACACGATCTCATGGTCTAAGGAAAAGATACTTGACATTGGAAAACTCTAGCAAACCAACTATACGATCTTGTGCTATGTTTAGGATTGGGTCTTGTCCATCACATCATTCTCCCAATGATGTGATCTCGTTATCAATGACATCCAGTGTCCATAGTCAGGAAACCATGACTATCTGTTGATCAACGAGCTAGTCAACTAGAGGCTCACTAGGGACATGGTGGTGTCTGTTATTCACACATGTATTACGATTTCCGGATAATACAATTATAGCATGAATAAAGACAATTATCATGAACAAGGAAATATAATAATAATGCTTTTATTATTGCCTCTAGGGCATATTTCCAACATCATCATCTTCAAACTCATTTCTAGCTAGCTAATCAGTCCTGCTGCTCTCTCTCAGGTAAAATAGCATAAAACATGTGTAGCACTCCTGCTTCATCATGTTGGAGCACGCAGATGAACCTGTCTCCTATTCATGGGTTGTGCTTCTGATTGCTACCCCCTAGTACTTTTTTGCGATCGTTCACAATTTTGCTCCAGTATTTCACTATTAAGCATTCCTCGCTATTAGAAATCCTGAATGCACTAAAGTGCATTGTAGGATGTCTTGGCCGTAAGCTAACCATTCTCATGGGACCTTTAGTCTCGATCCAATGAGGCATAACATTCATCAGGAGTCCCTGTTGAAGAACATCATATAGTAACACACTTAGTAATGAAGTTTAGCTTAAAAATAATGTATGCAAAAGGTGCACTGAGAATAATAGTAAAAATCTTACCATCTTTCCTAAATAGATGTGACCGTAGTTCAGTACGAACACTATTGGTCGCACGTTTTGAGTACTAAGATTTTTAAGTCCAGAAAAATAATTTGTCTTGACAGTATGAAGATACTCAAGCCATAAAACATAATGACTTATCTCCTCGCAGTTTAGTTCAGCCCCGTGACAACAGTAGGTCCTGTCTACCAAGCGCTGGACATGTTTGCTTGAATGAAAATAAGCTGTCAATAGAAATTAGTTGTCAACTATTTTTGAATAAACAATATCAAAGACATAAATATGGTTGAGAAAATCACATAATGGTATAACTGGAGGCGTCTGCACATCGATCCAGATGTCGATATTACCTTAAATATCATCTTCCGGACGAATGTTAAAGGTGATAACCATATCAGGCTCAAATGCATAAGTCTTGCATAGTGCTTGCCAAGTTTTGCATTCAAAATAGGTGTAGGTGTCTGTGTTGTATAATTTTGCGTGGAAAGTATAACCATGCTCGGTCTTCAAGTAAACTCTCTTTACCTCCATAGTAGTTTTCATAGGACTGAAACCTATCTTATCCAAGACAAAAACTCTTGCATGGCAGGGGATACGCTACTAGAATAGTAAAAAAACTTATAAGTTGAAGAAAATTAAGCAGATGCCATGCTTAATTACAAAAAAAGACTTGTCGTTGTGACTTACTGTATCCACTTCGAAGTTCTCGCCCAGCTTGATGCTGAAGCGCCTATCATTATCTAGGAAGATTCTGTCGCACAGGCCGCGCTCGTCTTTGCAGTATTTGCAAATACCGAAATCCTTTTCGTCGTCAGACATTTCCTATGTTCATAGTTGAAACATTAATTGAAAATTGATCGAAGACAACTATCAGGATACTCAACACACAAATCCGGGGCACTCGATATTTCCTACATATTCTGGCACAAGTCGTGCCAAAATTCACGAAAAAAATCCGGCATGACCTTTGTTAAAATAGGACATATCGAGCGCCTGAAATTTGCCGGAACAAAAATGAATCAACACTCCGACAAAACGTAGGCCACTCGAAGGTGTAACCTGCAAACATGACCGGCCACTTGGGCAAGCACATATCCTATTTAAGCAACACAAGATATACATGTCAAAATATCTTATAGGACTCGATCATATTGACATGAGCATTCAATAAGCAAAACCAAATCATAAAATAAATAAGTATTCAAATTAGCATGCATTCAATAAGCAAAAGTAAATCATCTCTTGCGTTTGTACATCATCGAATATTATCACTAATACATCCGAAATAGTATCATACATATAACATCACTAATACAACTAAAACCCTAGCGAACGACGGGTATCGGCGCGGTCGGTGGACACCCAAAGAGAAGGAACCATCACAGGATAATAGCTAGACTGAGATCCCTGGAGAACCTGCCAGGTATTGGAGAACCTGTGCTTCAACGCAACCAAGTAGCGACGGACATGCGCGTCCTCCTCGCTGACAAGGTGACGTACCACCTCCACGGGGTCCTCAAGCCTCTCGACCGTCACTGGCCCACGCGACCGCCACCAAAGAAGGTTCGGATCAATGACGGGCTGACTCCTCACAATCAAAAAATGCATCAACTGCTAACATAATCCCAACAGACTTTAGCATCGCTACAAGTGAGAAAGCCTCATCATAGTCAACTACTTGAACTTTTCGGAAACTTCTTTGCGACAAGTCGAGCTTCATAAATGGTGGCATTACCATCAACGTCTGTCTTCTGAAAGATCCATTTATTCTGAATGACCTTTTGCCCTTCAGGTAATACTTCCAAAGTCCATACTTTGGTTTCATACATGGATTCCATCTCGGATTTCATAGCCTCTAACCATTTGATGGAATCCGGGCCCACCATCGCTTCTCCATAACTCGTAGGTTCACCGTTGTCCAAAAACATGACCTCTAAGACAGGGTTACCGTACCACTCAAGAGTTGTACGTGCCCTTGTTGACCTGCGAGGTACCGTTCGATACTAACTTGATCTGAAGCTTCATGATTATCATCATTAGCTTCCTCTTCAACTGACATAGGTGCCACAGAAACATCTTCCTGTGCTGCACTACTCTCTGGCTGAAGTAAAGGTTCAACAACCTCATCAAGTTCTATCTTTCTCCCACTCAATTCTTCGAGAGAAACTTTTCTTGAGAATGGACCCATTCTTAGCGACAAACACTTTGCCCTCGGATCTGAGATAGAAGGTATACCCAATTGTCTCTTTAGGTATCCTATGAAGACGCATTTGTCCGCTTTGGGTTCGAGATTTTTCGGCTGAAGCCTTTTGACAAAAGCATCGCAACCCCAAACCTTAAAAAACGACAACTTGGGTTTCTTGTCAAACCACAGTTTATACGGTGTCATCTCTCCATGGACTTAGATGGTGCCCTATTTAAAGTGAATGTAGTTGTCTCTAATGCATAACCCCAAAACATTAGTGGTAGACCGGCAAGAGACATCATAGAATGCACCATATCCACTAAGGTACGATTACGACGTTCGGACACACCATTACGCTATGGTATTCCAGGTGGCGTCAACCGCGAAACAATTCCACATTGTCTTAAGTGGTTGCCAAACTCATAACTCAAATATTCTCCCCGTCGATTGGATCGTAGGAATTTAATCTTCTTCTTACGATGATTCTCAACTTCACTCTGAAATTGCTTGAAATTTCCAAACGTTTCAGACTTATGCTTTATTAAGTAAATACACCCATATCTACTCAAATCATCGGTAAGGTGAGGAAATAACGATATCCATCGCGCGCGTCAACACTCATCAGATCGCACACATCAGTATGGATGATTTCCAACAAGTCACTTGCCCATTCCATTGTTCCGGAAAACGGGGTTTTAGTAATCTTGCCCATAAGGCATGGTTCACATGTGTCAAGTGATTCAAAATCAAGTGACTCCAAAAGTCCATCAGCATGGTATTTCTTCATGCGTTTTACACCAATATAACCTAAGCGACAGTGCCACAAGAAAGTGATACTATCATTATTAACTTCACATCTTTTGGCATCAATATTATGAACATGTGTATCACCATGATCGATATTCAATAAACCATTCACATTGGGTGCATATCCATAGAAGGTATTATTCTTGTAAACATAATAACCATTATTCTTCGACTTAAATGAACAACCGTATTGCAATAAACACGATCTAATCATGTTCATGCTCAACACAGACACCAAATAACATTTATCTAGGTTCAACACTAATCTCTAAGGTAGATGGAGCGTGCGATGGTGATCACATCAACCTTGGAAACACTTCCAACCCACATCGTCACCTCGCTCTTAGCTAGTCTCCGTTTATTCCACAACTTTTGTTTCGAGTTACCAATACTAGCAGCTGAACCGGTATCTAATACTCAGGTCCTACTAGGAGTACTAGTAAAGTACACATTAATAACACGTATATCAAATATACTTTTGTTGAAGTTGCTAGCCTTCTCATCTACCAAGTATTTGGGACAGTTCTGCTACCAGCAGTGACCGTTCCCCTTACAATAGAAGCACTTAGTCTCGGGTTTGGGTTCAACCTTGGGTTTCTTCACTGGAGCGGCAACTGCCTTGCCATTCATGAAGTTTCCCTTCTTGCCCTTGCCCTTCTTGAAACTAGTGGTTTTCTTAACCATCAACACTTGATGCTCCTTCTTGATTTCTACCTCCGCGGCCTACCGCGAACAGCTCCGATATCATCCCCATCCCTTGCATGTTATAGTTCATCATGAAGTTCTAGTAGCTTGGTGATAGTGTCTAGAGAACTCTGTTAATCACTATCTTATCTGGAAGATTAACTCCCACTTGATTCAAGCGATTGTAGCACCCAGACATTCTGAGCACATGCTCCCTGGCTGAGCTGTTCTCCTCCATCTTGTAGGCAAAGAACTTATCAGAGGTCTCATACTTCTCAACACGGGCATGAGCCTGAAATACCAATTTCATCTCTGGGAACATCTCATATGTTCCATGGTGTTCAAAAACGTCTTTGGAGCCCCGATTCTAAGCCGTAAAGCATATCGCACTAAACTATCAAGTAGTCATTAGAACGTGTCTGCCAGACGTTCACAACATCCACATATAATGCTAGAGGGGTTGGCACACCGAGTGGTGCATCTAGGACATCAGCCTTATGTGCGGCAGTGAGGACAATCCTCAGACTACGGACCTAGTCTGCATCATTGCTCAGAATATCTTTCAACTTAGTCTTTCTTTAGGAACATATTAAAATACGGAGCTACAGCACAAGCTATTGATCTGTAACATAATTTGCAAAGACAATTCAAACTATGTTCATGATAATGAGTTCAATTAATCATATTACCTAAGAGCTCCCACTCAAATCAACATCCCTCCGTTTGTCCGAGTGTAACACAATACAAATTCACCAACCCACTTCTGATCATCACATGAGATGAGGTGGTTCCAATGGTGAACATCTCCATGTTAATCATATCTACTATATGACTCATGCTAGACCTTTCTATCTCTTGTGTTCCGAGGCCATGTCTGTACATGCTAGGCTCATCAAGTTTAACCCAAGTGTTCCGCATGTGCAAAACTGGCTTGCACCCATTGTATGTGAACATAGAGTCTATCACACCCGATCATCACGTGGTGCTTCGAAACGACGAACTTTCGCAATGGTGCACACTTGGGGAGAACACAATTTTATCTTGAAATTTTAGGGAGGAATCATCTTATAATGCTACTGTCGTCCTAAGAAAAATAAGATGCATAAAAGGATTAACATCACATGCAGATCATAAGTGACATGATATGGCCTCAACTCGTGGTTTTGATCTCCATCTCCAAAGCACCGGTATGATCTCCATCATCACCGGCATGACACCATAATCTCCATCATCATGATCTCCATCATCGTGTCGCCATCGAGGTTGTCACGCCAACCATGCTTCTACTAGCATTGCTACCGCTTAGCGATTAAGTAAAGAATTACATAGCGTTTAATGATTGACACGCAGGTCATACAATAATTAAAGACAACCCTATGGCTCCTGCCGGTTGCCGTATGCATCGACATGCAAGTCGATATAAACTTTTACAAACATGATCATCTCATACATCAAATATATTTCATCATGTCTTTGGCCATATCATATCACAACATCCCCTGCAAAAAACAAGTTAGACGTCCTCTAATTGCATGTTATACGTGGCTGTTGTGGGTATCTAGCAACAACGATTCTTACCTACCCAAAGCCACAACGATGATATTTAAGTTGATATTTAGCCTTCTACAAGGACCGCCTTTGTCGAATCCGATACAACTAAGGTGGGAGAGACAGACACCCGCCAGCCATCTTTATGCAACAAAATCACATGTCAGTCGATGGAACCGGTCTCATGTATGTGGACATGTAAGGTTGGTGTGGGCCGCTTCATCCCAGAATACCGCTGAATCAAGAAAAGACCAAGGAAGGAAGCAATCTAAATATCAACGCCCACAAACTCCTTTGTGTTCTACTCGTGATGTCATCTAGGCATAGACCTAGCTCTGATACCACTGTTGGGGAACGTTGCATGGGACACAAAAAATTTCCTACGCTCACAAAGATCAATCTAGGAGATGACCGTCTAAGAGAGGAGATATTGCATCTACATACCCTTCTAGGTCGCTAAGCGGAAGCATTAAGAAAACGGGGTTGATGTAGTCGAACGTCTTCGCGATCCAATCCAATCACGATCCGTCCCGCGAACTCCGATCTAGTGCCGAATGGACGGCACCTCCGCATTCAACACACGTACGGCTTAATGACCCCTTCACCTCCTCGATCCAGCGAGTGATGGTGAAGTAGTAGCTTGAGTCCTGCGGTAGCACGACGGTGTGGTGGTCGTGATGGTGGAGAATCTCAGCAGAGGTTCTCCAAGCACTACGGAGAAAAAGATGGCTATGAGGGAGAGGAGGAGCAGCGCCGTGGCATGTATAGATTCGTATGGGTGCGGCTGCCCTTTCTCCCTCCTCTATATATAGGGGGAAGGGTGGAGGGAGGGGCACCCCTAGATCCCATCTAGGGGTGGCGGCCACCAAGGGGAAACCCTAGATGAGTTTGGGCGCCTCCTCCTAGGTGCCTTGGCCACCAAGGCAAGTGGAGGAAACCCTAGGGAGGCGCCCCACTTCCTCCAGGAACGTGGGAAGGGGGCTTGGGGCGCACAACCCCCTAGTGGGCTGGTGTGCCCCCTCCTCTAGGCCCATGAGGCCCCCCAACAGTTGTCGGGGCCTCCCGAAACCCCTTTCGGTCATGCTGGTCATCACGCGGTACCCCCGGAACACTTCCAGACTCCAATACCCTTCGTCCAATATATAAATCTTCCCCTACAGACCATTCCGTAGTTCCTCGTCATGTCCGGGATGTCATCCGGGACTCCAAACATCCTTCGGTAACCACCATAATGACTCAACTATACTTATATCATCACCAAACGGTAAGTGTGTAGACCCTACGGGTCTGAGAACTATGTAGACGCGACTGAGACACCCCTACGATCAATAACCAATAGCGGTACCTGGATTCCCATATTGGTTCCTACATATTGTACGAAGATCTTATCGGTCGAACCTCGATGTCAAGGATTCAACAAATCCCGTATCCAGTTCCCTCTGTCTATCGGTATGTTAATTACTTGCCCGAGATTCGATCGTTGGTATCATCATACCTAGTTCAATCTCGTTACTGGCAAGTCTCTTTACTCCTTCTGTAATGCAAGATCCTGCGACTAACTCATTGGTCACATTGCTTGCAAGCTTATTATGATGTTGTACTGCCGAGTGGGCCCTAAGATACCTCTCTGTCATACGAAGTGACAAATCCCAGTCTTGATCAATGCCAACTCAACAGACACCCTCGGAGATACCTGTAGAGCACCTTTATAGTCACCCAGATATGTTGCGACGTTTGGTACACACAAGGTACTCCTCCGGTGTCAGTGAGTTGCATCATCTCATGGTCAAAGGAACATATACTTTACGTGTAAAATACGATAGCAATAAACTTGAGACGATCATATGCTACGCTCATAGTTTGGGTCTTGTTCATCACATCATTCTCCTAATGATGTGATCCTGTTACCAAATGACAACTTATGTCCATGACTAGGAAACCATAGCCATCTTTGGTCAACGAGCTAGTCTGGTAGGGGCTAACTAGGGACACGTTGTTGTCTATGTATCTACACATGTATTTGAGTTTTTATCAATACAATTCTAGCATGGATAATAAACAATCATGATGAACAAGGAAATATGATAATAACCAATTTATTATTGCCTCTAGGGCATATTTCCAACAGCTACTGCTACCTTACGACCTATAGTGCCTGTTGCTGATGCGCGCTACTACTACTTAGCAGTAGCGCGGTAAGTAAACTGGCGCTACTGCTAACATTCTATCTATAAGCATTCTTCTAGTAGTGAAGAGGCTCACAATTGATTGATGAGCAACTATTTTGGTCGAAATGCAGTGTATCTGAAGCAATACTTTCGATGCCGGTTTAGGATGTCTCTTGTTCTTCACATTACCAACTCTGTGAAACAACATGATTGGTCCTTTGAGCAGAGGAGGATTTGCACCGGAATGCTTGGACATAGCACTGAGGAGAAGGTGACCGTTGCATTGCGCATGATGGCCTATGGTGTTCCGACATATTTCATTGATGATAACTTGGCAATGAGAGAGAACAATGAAATATTTTAAAATCATTCCGAAGAGAATCATACAAAGATCGATTAATCTAAAATGACTAAAGATGAACCGCTAAAAAATGACTAAAGATGTATTCTCTTGGGGTGATACCTTATAGCATAATGTTTTCGTGCCTCTAGAACTGTATTGATTTCAGTCGCAGAACATGAATATATATATAGAATTATAAACCATATTCCACACACTAAAATTGATGCCCTCGCATTTGCGAGGGCCACTCTGCTAGTAATAATAGTAGTTGCATAAAGTTTCTGTCATAAACCAATCAACAATGCTTCCTGCATTTGTGTATGATACTTCAAGCGCTCAAGTTGCAGATTTCCTACATTCCCCTGTTGAAATATATTGCCCACCTTCCTCCATCAGTTCGGACTTTTGGAGCAACTGGCTGGAGCATGAATTCAATATGGTATCAGAGCCAAAAGGTCTTGAGTTCAAGACTCTGCCAACGCAGTATTAAAATATGGTATCTGCGGCCTACATCGATCCCACGTCTAAGGACTAAAATAGCCTAGGCGTGAGGGGGAGTGTTGAAATATATTGCCCACCTTCCTCCATCAGTTCGGACTTTTGGAGCAACTGGCTGGAGCATGAATTCAATATCCCCTGGTTTTGTTGAGATGTTCTAGTTCTAGGAGACAACATAGGACGTGTCTTTGGGACTTGTTCGCGGACCATTACTCAAGAGCAGATTTTTGGGAGAAGTTAATACGGAAAGAAGCAAAATCAATGGAGGACACCCTCAATCTGATGAAAACTTCCACGTAACAGACCACACAAATCCAACGTCCCATATCTCTCCTATCCAATGACCACGGACTTGTCTGATGGAATTGGAGGGATCAGACTAGCGTTTCCCTTTACCCAACACACAACCTTAAGCCTTCACCCAATCAGCGCCGCCACAGAATCAATTCATCCCCAACTCCAGGAAGCCATGGCCGCCGCCTCCTCCACCGTCCTTAGTCCGCCTCCACTACCCGACGGCGAGGGAGACGGCCACGACCCCCCAAACTGGATCCTCCTCGACACCCTGGGCTACATCGCTGAATGCCCCAATGCCACTTTCGCCCAGAGCTCCACCAGCACCGGCCAACGAATCGAGGTGTCCTTCTGCACGGCCCGTCCTCCCCACGTCTCCCACTTCTGCGTCCACTGCCCGGGCCTCGGACCCGCCGATTTTTCTTTGGCTCCCACGGTCATTAGCGCGGAGGCCGATCTCATCCTCTGCGTTTCCGCCAGCCCCTCCATCCTCTTCAATCCGCGTTACTGCAACTACTTCCTATACAGGGTGCACGCCCGGAGCCCGGTGCTGGAGCTTCTTCCCCACCCATACCCCCACCGCTTCCGCCACCAGGAGGTCGCCCTCCTGAGCCTCGGCGATGACGGGGGGCGAGTACGCCATTGCCATTCTCACAAGCAGGTGTCTGATGGTGAGTCTCAAGGAGGACGGTACGCTCAACGAGACGGAGTTTGATCTCTGCATGTACCGCTCCTCCAGAGCCCAGGAGGGGTGGACCTCCAAGGTGGTGTTTGTGGCAGATCCATTGAGGGACGCGGTGTGCCCCACGGATTGTGCGCCGTACCATGAGACAACGAAGGTGATCACACTTGGGCATGGCATGGTCTGCTGGGTTGACCTCTGGCGTGGCATCCTTCTCTGCAATGTGCTCGAGGAAAATCCCCTGCTCCATGACATACCGCTGCCGCTGCCGGCGAGGGGTAACTGGAGACTCTACCACAAATCCAGCTCGTACAAATATCGGGACATTACTGTCAGCCCGCTCAAGGATACCATCAAGTTCATTGAGATTGAAGTCTGCCCACCAAGAAACACTCCTCCTGATGAGTCCTATATGGACTGGTTTCACCAAAAGCGTCGTGACAAACGGTGCAATGCACCTTGTACGGGCTGGAAGGCCAGGACATGGAGCCTATCGACCACCACGGTTCCGTTATGGCAGGACTGGTGCCTTGATTGCACCCTCAATGTTGCTGACATCGATGTCCAACCAATCCATTCTAAGCAGCTACCTGGGACGTGTAGCATCAGCGACAACCTCACCCAAGCAACATTACTGCAACGCCTCATCATTGGTTTCCCCACCTTGAGCATGGACGATGATGTTGTGTACATGCTTTCTAAGACCTGCCCTGAGGACCAGATGGAAGTGGTGATTGCTGTTGATATGAGCAAGAAGACGCTTCAGGGAGTGGCTAAGCTTGTTACCGGAAAAGATTTCACCGATACACGTACCTGCACCAGTGAAATCTCCAAATATCTTAGTAAAGATGAAGGTAATTTTGCTTAGTACTTCCTTTGTGTATGTGTGACTACATGTATGAATGCTCTGCTTATCTTATATGTACTGATGAACCCCCACCAGTGACAATTCAAAAAAATAACTATACCAATGGGTTCTTGGCAAGCATAGTGTGCCTATTGGGAAGGTAACAAGCAATAACGACATTTAGTAGAGGAGAATGTGAACTGCTGGCAATATTTAGCCATTGAAACCTGACCCATCTCGATGGCTAATATAAACGAATGAAAATCAGTGCATCTTGCCACTTTGCACTTTAATAACTTCGGTCTGCATCAAAACCACACCAAACATGATTGAACTTCTTGTTATCGCATTTGCTTAGTGGATTCATTTTTTCTTACCAGTTGAATATATATGTAGTTAGCACTCTGAAAGTGTTGGCTTTTGTTTTTGTCGTTTTGTCTATCAATGGTCAGGTAGAGCTTCAGCAAGGTGTTTCTCAGGCAGTGCAGGGACTTGTCCAATTGGATGTGCATCTATACCCTTGTGCCAAATAACTTCATTCGACAACCAGAAAACAATAAGGTTGTAAAATAGCTCAGTAATTGTTTTTCCAACTATTGTGAATCTCTATTAGACAATCAGTCCTTGGATGTTCTTGCCTCGTCCTACAGGTATACACGCTGGCCAATTGGCCGACATTTCTGCATACTCCAGTTACATTCTTCATCGAAATCTAATTAAAAATCTAGGATTTTGAGTTTGGGTTAGATATGATCAAGACATGCATGCTAGCCATTCATTGATGAAAATTTCAGTTGAACTGCTTACTTCGCAACCAAATGATGTGTGTTTGTCCAACTATGTGCTGCACCTGTAATTTTTTTGTGGGACATGCTTGATCCTCCATAATTTTTGTACAAAGCGTAAACTTTTCTACTGAGTATTAGATGAGTTTGCTTCAGGTTCCACGGCTGGAGGAGAATGCTGTGCAATATCCAGGTTCGTAATTACAACTGTAGTTAGTTTGTTCTGCACCAAGCACCATCTTATCACTGTGTCTATGCGTGCATGCGCGCCCCCTCTACTCCCTCCTCCATAGTTGTCGTTCAAGTTCAACTTTGAACTAAAACCATGAGAAGAATTATGGAATGGAGGGGGTATTTTCTTGGCAAGTAACTCAAATCGCAATTTCCTCGGATATATATTACTAGTAGTGTACTATTTTTATGTCATTTAATAACCAGGTTAGCCAAACCTGGTTATGTTAAGACTGATAGATCTTCCTCTTGTGGCTTCATTTCCATTACAAATTTTCTATTCTCATGTTTTATTTGCATTGTGTCGGGTAATTATCTCCCACGTTCATGCATGTGTGGCCAATTCATAGTGGCTGTGAGTGTAGGTCGCTTTTCATGAACAAGGGATTGATCAATACATCACAAATGGATAAATACAGACAGACTAATTTGTATGTTGTGCTGAACAATTGTCCCTGGCACCTTCCTCAAGTATGGATGCTGAAGCTAACTGGAGTGTGTGGTGAGTGTGATGTCCACTTGCACTGAAGTGAGTTGGTAAAGGGTGCATGTCATAAATAAAAACGACAGATCCAAGCACTCAAAGCTTTAGAGACAACTGAAATGGTAATTTACTGCAATTCTGCAAAATTGCTGTAAATTTTATCTTGCACTCTATCTATCTATCTATCTATCTATACCTATACTAATTAGGCACTTCCTATAAATTCTCATGTTAATTAGAATTAAGAGCCATTTATCTGGTGGGACCGAATTATAAAGGTGTAGATCTGTTCTTTTGTTTTAGCATGTGTATGTCTGTTCTTATGAAAATAAGAAGACCCCACACCCTAAAATAAAACTAATATAAATTGTATCAACAAACGATCCATCAAGTGGGTCCTGGTCTCCTTTTTTTAATTTTTCAGGTCTATCTCTCTCACTCTCTCTCTCTAATGGTTCTACCAATCTCTCACGTTTTTCATTTTTCCTTCCTGATCAATCTCTCACGCCTCCCTTTTAAAGCGAGAGCAAAGCTCCAATTTTTTCCCCTTCCGGCTCAATCTCTCACGCTTCTTTTTAAAAGCTAGGCCAAGACTCTAAAGAAACATTGAGTCATCGCCCATAGTCTTGGCTAAGAAAACACACATGCACGTATTTCCAACTAATATGAAGTAGGTTGATTGATTTACAAGTTAATTGAACGTACACGTACATAAGAGAGAAACAAGCCGTATACAGACTAATTAAACATACACGTACATAAGAGAGAAGCAATCTGCTGGATCAATCTGTGCGGACGCCGGATCGAGTCGCCGACAGGAAGCACATACAACAGAAGATTGGACGTTTTCTCTCGCAATCCTTCTTTGCTTCACAGCTGTCGCCGCTCTGCCAAGATTGTGTTCTCCACAGGTTTCTTCTCTACAGCCCTCTCTATCCCACACCATCTCGCATCAGTCTTTCTTTTGCACCTCGGCAAGGCCGGCCTGCGTGGATATGCTACTACGTACAATAAGCTGTTTTGCCCTCCCCTGATTTATCCCTTCATAGTTGGAAACAACAGCATGATGATTGTAGAGGTTACTCTCTCCATGCTTACCATCAACATATTTGGAAGGCTGCTCGCAAAAAAAAAACTTATTTGGAAGGCATCACATTCTAGCTCTTATAACTCCGGTGACAACAAGTTTTTGTTTGTTCCGAGGATTAGACCAGAATCGTCGTCATTGGTTATTGCTGAGTGGTGGAAAGAATTACTGCTAATCTGCATAATCCGTGGTAGGCTAAGGATAGTTGTCTCTTACTCTTCCCCAAATTATGATTGGGTTATTTTCTTCATAGGTTTAGCCGCATTCATCTATATTATTGTACAATTCTCTGTGCCATCAATACATTCGGAAAGATAACTGCACCGGCTCAATGCTCTAGATTCGGAAGCACCCTAATTCATGACGTTTAGGCTATGTTTTGCAGATTTTCTTAATTATTTACTTAATTTTCACTCTGCATTAAGCAGCTAAGAAAATGATAAACATGCAAAGAATTGTGTATACTACAAATACTCGCAGTGCTTGCTTGGAGAACTTGCTATCCTTTTTTATTTGGAACACTACTTTATTTTTTACGCTCTTCAGTTTCTTAAGTTGACAGGGTGAAATGGCAATGACATGTTACTTGATTAATCTCAAAGTTCATATTAGATCAATCATACTGTGTGTTTTTTCAAAAAGAGGTTGAAACATAAAAGCATTTAAGAATGGTAGATGAATAGTAACTGTGTAATGCCATTAAATTGCTTTGCGGTTCTAAAATTTGAGGGTATTAAAATTGTCACTGAGAACACATTATCAATTTGTTTTCACTCACTATAATTCTATTCTGAATCCTTATTTGAATGAAAATGGTTAATCCCTTGAGTTCTATCCTGACACTTTAACAAGAATAATTTTAAAGAAATAGATGACTAGCCCTACAACTGCACGGGTTCACAACTAGTTGAATTAATTAAACTGGACCAACCCGATCCATTGCACAAAACATTGCAGCCCTTTTAGGACCTGATCGTAACCAGATCGTTTCAGTCTCAGTTCCTCCTATCTTAGCTACTTCATAGCTAGCTTGGTTACTTTCACGTGGGATGGCATGCACAAAAACCTCTCTCTGGACGTTGATCATGGACAAGATCTTCTGTAAGGACTTGATGTGTTGTAAAAGTACTTGTCGATGTCACTAATTCCGGGCATTGAAAGCAATGATGCAGAGTAGATGCACCACATGACGTTAAGTAGGTACAAGCTAATCTTTTCCTAATGCCTCTCAAATCAACATATTGGTCATAGTCTGAGTGTGTTCCCAGCATATGTTTCTTATTGCCTCAACTTTAACAAAAGCAAAATATGGACTATATATTCGGTACTATCCACAAAGCTCACTTGAGAGAAAATATGCATTCCCGCAGGAAAAGGATATTATATGCTTAACACACTAGATGGGTATTGACGGGAGGCATATATATGCATGGAAACTTGATGGGTACATTAGAGAAATTATATACGGTGCCAACTCATCGACAAGGTGGATGGTGTGTAGTATTTAAGACGAGTGATTGGCTTGCTATTTTTATTTTTATAAAATTGTAGAAGTTTGTTGGAGTTTGCACCCCTACTTTTCAACCAAGTGAGCTTGTTGTACTTGGATGGATACTAAGACCAAATATAAAGTATGAACAAAAGTATACGATAAACTGGATTCATTTGGGCTTACTAGGTTGCGTCAAGAGTTTGCAGAAGTCAATATATATTACTTTTCCAAAATCCGGATTGTTCACGTCTTGAAATCTTTTCGTCGTTCACATGATTTTCATGTAATTTTGGACTGCGCATTTTTTGGAAATCAGTCACAAGAACAAAAGTTCAGTTTCAGCAGACGGAGTCTTCGTAGCACTGGCTTTTATGTCCTTCCCAGTTCTGCACCTGAAAATTGTGATGGATACACTTGAACAGAAATATCAAGGAGAACGATAGGGCCATCATCACAATGGTTGGACGAAAAAGGAACCCAGCGAATATGGCTCATCATTCCTGTGTTCGAATATCCGTGATGCATATGCAATGCAAGAAACTAGCGATGTACTCCATGACCATGCTTGCATCTCTCCTATTCTTCAAAGCTTCGTCTCCTTTGATATCAGATGGAACCATTTATTCATTCCACTGTGCTCAAGTCCAAAATTCCTTGCCTACGAGCTGATTGGTCACAAGGCTAGTTGGCACACTGATTGTTTGCCGCTAAATGATTTCATGTACAATTTACCGCTATAGCCTAACTATAGCCCGCTATAGCTGTTTTTAAGGGTTGCCGCTATATGCCATAGCCCGCTATTTAAAACATTGGTTCTGACGCATAGCCGCCTGTTGGTAAACTCCTTCGTGGTTCATTTTGTTGCAACGAAACAACTGTGTATTCGATAAGGCAAGGACCTTGCCCTCGTCGGTTGTTCACAAAATTCGGGCGGAGTTGCCGAAGTGGAAGCTTGCTTGTGCAGACACAATTGGAGCCCAGGAATCTCTTTTACCCTATCTTGGTGAGCTTGAGCAATTGCTTGTTATTGGATCCCAACCATGTAAATACGTTTCTCACTCTAGGTTTTCCCATCTTAATACAAAAAGCCCGCGATCACATGTTCTTCAAAAAAGATTTGGATACTTTTTACATCCATCCACACACTACTAAATGAGCTTCTGTCATATCCTTATGTAAACAAGATGGAAAAATAGTTAGACAACCGAGAAATGCCTACGGTGAGGATGGGCTCATTGCTAGTGCGTGAGATGGCAGCCCCCTACGGAAAACTTGATGTCGCCAGCCATTTGTTTCGGTGTGTGCAGCATTTGTGCTCGCTGGTTGCTCTCTCGTAAGATTGGTTGGGTAACTACAAATTATAAGGTTGAAGTAACCTAGCACAAGTATTTCTCTCAGTAGAGAACCTAGGTTTATCGAAGCAGAAAAGAGGTCTTCCAGCAAACAAAGTTATTGGTGCCTGCATATAAAACACAAAACAAGTTTGTCCCCAACAAGTCAAGAAGGTTGTCAATCTCCTTGTCTTACAATGTACAAGATTAAATACGTTATGATAGAAATTGACAGATGGATAAAATGAAAGAAATGGTACAACAAGGCAAATTTTTTTCATGAGGTTTTCAGTAAAGCAAAGTAGACAGTCGGGGCCATAGGTTCACTAGTGGCATATCTTCAAGCATAAAAGTTTAGTGTGGTAAACAAATTATACTTGGGTAGCGATTAAATTGTAATATTTCTATTTATGATTATGATCATTCATGGTATAATCTCATATAGTCACCACGTCCGTGATATGGCTCGTTGGGCCGTGCTGTTTGTTTGCGTGAATGAAAACTCGTGAGTGGACGAAATGCGTTGGCCCTTGAACTTGCCATTAAATTATGGAGCGTGGTGAAGCAAAAGATATATATTTTATAGTTGGCATAGGGCCTCGGATCTTTTTGCCGGCTCGGCACTGCGCCTAAAAGCGAAGAAAATTAGCTCCTTGGCTTCCTGGTATGTGTGAGATTTGATTGGTCATGCACTCGTGGTTGATAGTGAGGCTAGCAATGCGAATTGCCTGGTGCGACACACGTGATACCCTCGATCTGGTTAGAGCAAGAATAACCCAAAAAGCAACCGACAATATTTCTTTTGACGGCTCACCACTTGACAATATGAAATACAACTCTCCCAGCAAGAAAATGGTACTAGCATGTAGCACATGTGTAGCAGACTTTGTTTGGAGGATCTCCCCTGGAATACATGGAAAAAGAATCAAAACACCATGAGCTTGCTCTTGGAAGCATCCTAGTAAGAACAACACTCACCATACTCTGTGAATCTATGACTTACTTTGATTAGTTAATAAGCCAAAGTGGCTACCAAGTTGCATTCCGCATTGTCCTTTTTTGCAGGGGAAGTTACATTTCACATTGTCTGTTGTTGTTTGGGTTTACTCGCTCCAACATCTAATGCTTGGAAACGACTGTAGAAAATGATCTCCACAAATGTAACAATGTCTACTCAGAGCCCACTTCTCATCTGCTGAAGCTAGTAAACTAGAGCTCACAAGAATGCAGAAGCCAAGCGTGGACGAGCAGCCTCTGCTCGGACCCGTGGAGCGGAATGAGCATGCGGCGGCGTTGGAGGAGGCGAAGCGACTGCTACGGCTGGCTGGGCCGCTGGCGGCAGGCGGCATCCTCCGGTCCGCCCTGCAGCTGGTATCCGTGATGTTCGTGGGCCACCTCGGCGAGCTTCCCCTCGCCGGAGCCTCGCTCGCCACATCCCTGGCCAACGTCACCGGCTTCAGCTTGCTGGTGGGCATGTCGAGCGCCCTGGACACGCTCTGCGGGCAGGCGTTCGGCGCGCGGCAGTACCACCTCCTCGGCCTCTACAAGCAACGGGCGATGGTGGTGCTAGCGCTCGCCTGCGTCCCGATCGCCCTCGTCTGGGCCAACACCGCCCAGATCCTCCTGCTCCTCGGCCAGGATGCGGCCATCGCTGCCGAAGCCAGCGCCTACGCTCGGTGGCTCCTCCCGGCCCTTGTCCCGTACGTCCCTCTTGTGTGTCAAATCCGCTTCTTGCAGACGCAGAGCATCGTCGTGCCGGTCATGGTCAGCTCCGCCGTCACGGCGCTGAACCACATCCTCGTGTGCTGGGCGCTAGTGCACAAGGTGGGCATGGGGAGCAAAGGCGCCGCGCTGGCCAGCACCGTCTCCTACTCCACAAACCTGGCCATACTGTGCCTGTACACAAGGCTCTCCGGCGCCTGCAAGAAGACGTGGACTGGGTTCTCCATGGAAGCCTTCAAGGAGCTGCGCCTGTTTGCCGAGCTCGCCGTGCCTTCCGCCATGATGGTTTGGTGAGACGAGTCTTCCTGATCTAGCTTCTCCACGTATTGGCTATATGCAGCGCCCAGATGCAGAGGCAGCGGATCTTCCCCCTTTTCCAAAAGAAAAAGATTCTCCACGTATGCTTTTTTTTTTTTGAGAAATGAAAAATTATTTGTTTTTGACATATGCAGTTTGGAATGGTGGTCATTTGAACTGCTTGTGCTGCTGTCTGGTCTTCTGCCTAATCCTAAGCTTGAAACCTCGGTATTGTCGATATGGTAATCAAATCAAGACCACTTTTTGCAATACACAATTCACCAATTTTTCTTTTTTAAGTTTTTTTTTGCGGGAATTTCTTTTCTAAGTTGTGCACTACTGGATTCTGCAGTCTTAATACGGGCGCTCTTATGTTCACGGTGCCATCCGGTCTCTGCGCAGCCATAAGGTGCCCTTAAACTCACCAATACACAATTCACGTATATGCTAACTGGTGTCTCTTCTTTTCCTGCATATACAATACAGCACACGCGTTTCCAACGAACTTGGTGCTGGTAGGCCTCAGGTAGCGAGGCTGGCAACCATAGTGGTCATATGCATGGCCATGTTTGCAGGCTCAGTGATCTCCATCACAATGATTTTGCTACGCAAATCTTGGGGTTACATGTACAGCAACGAGGAGGAAGTCGTGACATACATTGCGAGGATGATACCTGTCCTCGGGGTATCTTTCTTCATTGATGGAATCCACACATCTCTTTCAGGTAACATAAGTGAAATTCCCACATTGCCACGTACTCCCTCCGTCCCATAATATAAGAGCGCATGCTGACATGATTATTTCTTCTGGACATCACAGGTGTGCTATATGGATGCGGTGAGCAGAAGATTGGTGCACGGGTCAATCTCGCCGCATTCTACTTGGCAGGCATCCCCTTGGCTGTGTTGCTTGCATTCGTCATGCATTTTAACGGAATGGTATGTACTATAGGTCAGCATGAATTTAACATTTCACTGGCCACATGAATAGAGCATGCCTGAAATAACAAAATTATTGTGGTTCCAATAGGGGCTTTGGCTTGGCATCGTTTGTGGCAGCCTCACTAAGCTTGTGTTGCTCGTGTGGATCGTACATTCTATAAACTGGGAGAATGAGGTAAGCTCTTGGAATTTGCACAGCACCATAAAATTTTCCTTTGGACAGAAATACTTGACCCCTCTTTATCTGATTTCAGTCAATTAAAGCAAAAGACATGGTGTTAGAAACTTCTCTTCAGGTTGCATGAAGAACCTTTCGGCGGATCGGAAACTCATTAGTATTGTTATATGTGTAGCTAGGCAATTTTCCCATTTTGAAAAAAATTACATACACATATAGGGATGTATACTACATATCTGTAAAATTTCATGATAAAAAACATCCTACCATGTGCTACAAAAAAAATGTGTGTAGACCACATCAAAATGTATGTTATCATGAAAATTTTCAGAGATGAAGTATACAACAGTATATAGTGTGTATTTTTTCAGATTTTTTGAAACTTTAAAGTTGACTCTTGGAAATTTACAAGTTCTATCGAGCTCCACATAAAAAATCGACACATTGTTCACAAGCGATAGTTCAATAACTTTTGTTACTGAAGCTTAGATCAACAAGCAATTGGAATAGACCAACGTGCATATTCAAGATACAAGAAACTACACCCTCCGTCTCATAATATAAGATCTGGGACAGAGGGGCTACTTCTTTTTTGACTAACACATACACGAACTTAATTTCTTTTTGATAAAAACAAGAACTTAATTCCAAGTTCTAGAAATTACAATAATTTTAATTAACAATTTGATCACCTCAACTAATTAAGTAATAGTATTTGTTTTTACGAAGAATGGATTTTATTGACTCAAAATGAAGCATTGAGGGGATATAAACGCAATGAGCGCACACCCAATCTCTGCATAACTAGTATGCGCGCGCACACACACAGTCCGTCGTCAACACTATTGAATTCCTTGGCCTGTCCAGCTAAATCAACTTCCATCATGACTGGAGCAAATAATTTAGTTCTACAAACACATTATTTATCGCTAGCGACCCCAAAGACTCCATTGCATGGGAGATTGAGTGGCTGAGAGAGACGAGGAGAATCAAAACCTCTGTATACAACTTTATGAGATGCATCATTTTTCCTAGCCCCGACATAAGTAGATATGAAATGTGGTTGCGGATGCTAAACGAAGTGACTGCTGAGGAACTAAACCTACTCGTGGACCTGGCCAAAGTTGGTGATGCACTTGCAGAATTGTCTCACGTTACACACATTGAATTGTTTAATCTCACATTCGATTCGATCATGTCCATGATTCTGTGCCCGAAGAGAGATGAACACAAGGCAATTGAAGGTGTTATGAGGAATTCGCTTGTTCATCTCGCAAGCAAAAAAATACCTTTGATCTTGTAGATTTCTTCATTTTAAAATTGATGATTTGTGCCTCAGATCCATTTGTGCCAAAGCCTTTTGGAGCAGGGATTCAATTTTTTTGTCGACGTAGATCTCCAACGGCCATACAAGACTGACTCCACCCATGAGTGTCTCCTTACACTTGTTCGAGGTCCTCCACCTACTCCCAGCATGGACAAAGGAAAGGCTATGGTGGGCACCTCTAAAGCCCATCAAATAGTGTGAGGAACGGTCTACAACACTTCACCTTATAAATGAGGGCCCTAACTTTAAAGTGGCAAAGTGGTGGTCAAGAAAGAGGACGAAAACAAACGGAAAAGAAAGGGTGGGTAAAAAGTTGCGGTAGAGAAACACGGCAAGAATTGGTGAGAAAGACAGGGAAAAAAATAAAATACAATAAATAAACACAAATGAAAGGGAAAAGGGAAATTCTTTGTGCACTAAAAATGGAAGAATATTTTCCGGTAGAGTCTAGAAACATCCATTTCTGTAACAAGTAATGCGGGACGAAGATAGTATTTATTATCGGGTGCTCGGCAAATTTCGATCATATATAGTTTAAAAAGTGCAAAAAAGGCGGGGGACTTTTCAATGAACACTCAACATACAACTCCCACCTTCATGGAGTTGTTGAAGGCAATGGGTAGGGAGAGGTGGCCTCGGGTTTGCGGGGCCCTATGTGTTTTATGAGTGTCTTTCGC
>NC_057813.1:684457577-684463426 GCF_018294505.1 Triticum aestivum | reverse complement strand
GACAAAGAACGCACTGGGTGTAATTTGTTTGCAGACTTTTTCTTGTGGGACGCTCGGCAAACAACATATATGCGAGTGCCCGTGAGTTTACACTCGGCAAACGGCCAACCACTGAGAAACTTGACCGTTTTCCATGTAGATCATGGTGCTAGTTTGTTAATGTTCAAGTAACTGACAACGGGATTTAGAAAATGTTCCCTCCATAAAGAAATGTAAGAGCGTTTAGACCATTCAAGTAGTGAATGATCTAAACGCTCTTATATTTCTTTACCAAGGGAGTAGGTGAGAGTGAAATAGCAAATTAATTTAACTAGTCGTCAACCGTGCATCCGCACGGGCTAGTCATTTTGCAAATGTGTGGAGATATTAATAGTATACTATATACATGGATGTTGACATATTTTAAATATAGAAAAATAAAAAGTTCACAATATTTTTTTAGAAAAGTAATACAACTGTGGATGTACACTATATCACATATTCATTAGTCATATTAGAAAATGTCAGAGGAAAAAATCCATTCTCATCTACGATTGCCAAAGTAGCTTGCATTAATATATTGATCCAATTTTAAGTGAATTGTTGCACTCTCCAATGTGTTGCAAGAGCCTTAACTTAGTCATCACTGTTTTACTTAACCTTATTAGGTATAAAAAATGGGAAATATAAATAGTAGAGAACCTACAAATAGTTTGTAGAGCATGAATTTCCAATATGCAAATCAAAATGAACATAATACATTAGGAGCCATTGGATCATATATGACTTCAACGAAACAGTCGACCTATTATAAAAAATTAAGCAATAACTTGAAACATTTCATCACGTGATTTCATAACATACACCTCGTTTATTGTCCTTTTTGATGGTACAAATGAGCAACGGAAACCTAAGTAACAACAGTATAATAGCAATATCTTTACCAAACTCCGTCAATTATTAATTACAAATCACGTGGAAATGAGAATATCACATTAACTAAACTTGAAACTTTTATTTCATTTGGTTGAACTATTGAGGGTTGGAGGGTACCCTAACACTCAGAAATTTAAACCCCTAATTGGACTCTCACTAGTAGAAAAACGACCTAATGTGAGACATTAGTGCCGGTTCGATTTTGGCCCGGTACTAATGGTACCATTAGTGCCGGTTCGAACGGCTATGCATTAATGCCGATTCGTTTTGAACCTTTAGTACCGGTTCGTGCCACGAACCGGTACTAAAGGGGTGGTGGCAGGCTGGCGTCAGGCCGGGGCCCCGCGATCACCTTTAGTACCGGTTCGTGGCACAAACCGGTACTAAAAGGCAATTTTCAATCTCTACCCCCCCTATATCGCCATTTCAGTTTTGAAAAATACAAAAGAAAATGAGAAAAAATTCAAAAAATAAAATTCTTCGAGATGAAGTTATATTACTAGATCTACTAGTTAGGAAAATTAAAAAACTTAAATTTGGACATTTTTGCAAAAAGTGTAGGGAAAATGTAAAACGGCTATAACTTTTGCATACGATGTCGGAAAAAACGTATAATATATTCAAAAATTCAGCACGAAAATCCGCATCCGATTTTGACAGCCTATAGCATGTTTGCAATTTTTTAGAATCCTCAAATTCCAAAAGGAGAAAAAGATATGCTCAAATTTAAGTTTTTTTTAATTTTGGTTAAATCTGGTCAAACTATGGTCAAACTACTTATTCAAGAAGTATTAATGTTACTACATACTTATTCAAGAATATTAGTGTTACTAAATAATTATTTCAATTTTTTGAATTTTGGTCAAATCTGGTCAAACTATGGTCAAACTATGGTCAAACTATTGTCAAACTTATTTAAGAAATATTAGTATTACTAAATAATTACTGTTTTTTAGAATAATAGTTTCAAACTCAAACGGTGAAATGTGTGACCTAATGTTCAAGCTAAACTGCTGAGGGTTAATAGGATTTACAGCTTACATTTGTCAGGAAAACAACAAGTGCAGACTTGGAAATTAGGGGGAATAGAACTCTGAAGTTAAGCGTGCTCGGGCTGGGGAGTGAGAGGATGGGTGACCGGTCGGGAAGTTAGATGATTTGGAATGAGTGATCCACACTTGAGTAGTTAAGAGGGGCGATTAGAGACTAAATCATCAAATAATTCAGAAAATTGAAAACAAAAAAAATCAATTTTTTTTTCAAAATTTTCAAAAAAAATAATACCTTTAGTACCGGTTGGTAACACAAACCGGTATTAAAGGTCCCCCATACCACAGCGCGAGCTCACGCCACGTGGTGGGCCTTTAGTGGCGGTTCGTGTCGAACCGGTACTAAAGGGGGGGGCTTTAGTTTCCACTCTTTAGTACCGGTTGCAGAACCGGTATTAAAAGCCCTTATAAACCGGTATTAAAGCTCCGTTTTCTACTAGTGTCTCTAATGCAAACCTTCCTTTTTTTGCCAATGTTTTCACTGCTACTTAGTACAGACCATCATAAGCTAAATACTTCATTTTTTATGCAGATGTATGATGAGCAGTGCTAGTAATTTCATGAAAAATGTGTATGTGAAAAGAACACCTGAAATTAGTAAAGCGATGCATGTTTACTCTAGTGCTCTGAAAGCTTATTAACCTGGCAGAATATAACCATGCTGCATTTGAGGGTGACCATAATGTTCTACTCTAGCAGTTTATTTCATTTATTGTTGTTCATTGTCCGTGCCCGTGACTGGAAGATACGTCAAGATTGGCTTCATTGCACCTAATTTAGTCGTGTTGACGCAGGTAAGCAATGCGCTGTTCACCACAATAAGAAAATTACCAGGTTATTCCACATGTTCATTTCTTTAACATCTCAAGTATACCAACATACGTCTATGCACCTATAGCATCCAGATCTCCATAGTCGATACAACCTGATGATTTTAATACATTTAAATTATATTTGAAGAATACATTAGGTAATTATACTTGCTAGAAACATATGAAATTCAACTATTTTGACAGGTTATTATCAAGTAAAAGATTGACAAAATGTACTGACGGAAAAACAATCATCTATCATAACAAAAATTTAAAGGGCTATCTGTGGAAACGAAATGTAAAAAAGTAGCATTAGCAATGCATCCAAATTACAAACCATCTTATAACAAAATAGTACACCACAAAACTTATGCCCAGAATAATCAGGAAAAAAGTATATCTATAGTGATCTTCCAGTGCACCCAAGACAGAAATAAAATAGAAGCTAAAGGAACAAATTTAATTAGGAGCACATAGCTAAATATACTGCAGTTTTGTAATCCAAAAAGATAAATTTATCTAAATGACAAAAAAGGATAAATCTTTGCAAGTACAAAAATAGCAACTTAATAATGCACCAGATAATAATCCAAGCAAACTTGTAGGTGTAGTCGAACATGCTAGCATTGGCATCAGATCGATGGATTTGGCAGCGTGTTTCTCCGCCCAGCACATGGACATTGCCAAGCACTCCTATATGTTCAGGTCCTCAACATGAGAATCTTTAAAGGTGATTCCTTACTTGTTAGGATAGTACAATCGTATCACAACCGAGCTAGGGAGATTTTATATTTAACCTACATATGATAAAATATTGTAATATGTAAGTTAGAGTCACATCCGATTTATTTGAACGACTTATTAAGGAGGTAATAGTAATTCATCCAACAACTGCAAAGAGAAATTGTTTCTCATTGAGAAGGATTTCCTCCTGGCTTATGAACATGTATTTATATGTTTAATTTGCATCATGAAAAAAATCCGGTGGTGCTTAGCACATCATTTTTTCCAAGTGAATGTAAATGTGAGAGCATATATTTGACTCTGGAAGGCTACTGCTCAATGCTCGATGGCATATACTCCCTCCGTTCCTAAATATAAGTCTTTTTAGAGATTCCACTACAAACTACATACCGATGTATATAGACACATTTTAGAGCGTAGATTCACTTATTTTGATCCGTATGTAGTCCATAGTGTAATCTTTAGAAAGACTTATATTTAGGAACGGAGGTAGTATTAATTTAGTGCTACCATTGGTGTCGCTTCCAAGTATGATTTGGCGAGTCAACATGGGGGTCGTCTTTCTATAGGACCTGTGTAATCCTTGCCTTGCCATCTGGTTCTGTTTTAGCACCCCGTGTCAATTCGCCATATTCTTGTGTATAAAGTTATTGGATAAGCTGTGAAGACTGGTCCAGTTCATGTGCATAACTGACGTCAAAGCAAGTAAAAGGCAAGAAAATATAAAGAAATGGAGCAATAGTCAATATTTTGGGAAGGAGGGAGTACTTTCTTTAAATAGATGATGTCACAACTAAACTGGATAAGTAAAACCCTTTATAATCTTAAGAATACATACAATGAATCAAAATCTGAATTCATCATTAATGCCAATTAATTATCATCTAACTGTGAATTAAGTGAATAGTAAATCTAATGAAAATATGTAGAGAAGATACTTTTTCAAGGTTTTCATATATTATGAAGGATGAATGCACGGTACATACCTATTGGACGTGAGGGAGAGGTTGAAATAACCAAAACGAATAAATATGTGTGTCAACTTAGAAAACAAAACATAGCTTCACCTGGTTGCCCTATGCATTTGCTGCCGAGGGCTCCTTTTCCTTTACACCAGAATCAATCCACCTGCCCTCCTTTGCAGCCGGCGTACAGGTACAGGTGGACGTTGCTGCTGACTAATTACAGCATCGCCCATCAACTGATTCTTGGATCAAGCCTTTCTACATACATGTGCACGTTCTGTAGCCGGCAAATAATCGCAGGGCAAGCTTGTTCCACGTCAGAGAGTAATAGGCAAGAGCAATAATATATGCTTGGAGTCAGCTATGTTAGAATAAATCCGAGGCGTTCCGTCGATCTACCGAGAACGAAGCAATCACACAAGCACGACAGCGAGATTTGTTAACGAGGTTCATCAATATGGCTACATCCCCGGGGCATGACTACGGGCGCTCCTCCCAATGACACCGTCATAATACCGCACCTCGGCTGCCCGGGCGCTGGCACACGCCGTCAGCTTCCCCGCATGCCTGTGCTATTATGTTGGCATAAATTACATTGTGTGTCTATCCCCGATATATATGAGAGGCCTAGGATACAAGTGTCCTATTAGGACACAACTTCTACCCTGTCTACACACAGTCCAAAACCAAGTCCAACTGTAACCTACCTTGTACAATAATATTTGACACAATTCTAACAAACTCCACCTTGGCGAATATTCTTCACCACCTTGAATTCATCCATGTGTCGAACCTCCATGTACATTGGACTTGAGATACGCCATGAGCACTGCTCCTACTTCCAGACTCCACGTGACTCCACCTGCAACTGTAGTTCCTTCTCGCCTTCTTCACAATCAACACTCGAGCAAAATTAAGTTCCTCGTTACTTTAACTTGTGATCCCAACTTCCGGAGAATCCATTCAACACCATCACACACCGCCTACTGTCTGTGTGAAAATAAACAACTCACATATTGGGCGCCACATATAAGAGTTACCTAAACTCAATGTCACCGCTCTTCCTTGACTTTTTGTCTGAAACTTGAAGGAATTTCACTGTCGCCCTGTGTCACCCTGAGTCAAATTCGCAGTTGTCTCACCCTTCTTTCGGATAGTCTCTGACATGTCCCACCGCTATAGCACTCAGCCTCCTTCTGCCTTGTCATCCGCACTTTGCCATGTGCACTGAACACCACAGAATATACGATCATGTACTCTCTCAGATTTTGACAATTCACTAGTGCAGAACCGGGCAATAGCACCAGTTCGTAAGGCCCTTTAGTGCCGGTTCCATAACCGGCACTAAAGTGTGGGCACTAAAG
>NC_057813.1:684451716-684457105 GCF_018294505.1 Triticum aestivum | reverse complement strand
GAATTTCTAGTAGAACCAATCATGCATATATATATCATCAATGTCTCACAAACCATCATATTAATTAATTCACACATACACACGTGTATAGCTATATACAATTTCTCCTACATATGCATGTTGCCTTCGGAGCCAGTGGCATTAGCCTAATTGGTGCCTTCGGAGCACGATGACAATTGGAAGTGGTTTTCATGGGGGCGGTAGCGGGTAATAGTATTCTCCCTTCGGATTTATGACCTGGTCGAGCAAAAATCCCGCTATTTCCTCCTGAAGTTCTTCTACGCGCTCCGTTTCTAGGAGCTTCTCCCGCACCTCTCTGAACTGTTAAGAAGGAGATCAATATGCATGTGTATTAGTTGTGTGACTAGATATCGATAATGGTGTAAAAATTGTGAATAGTGTTTTGACAAGCGTACCCATTCCTGTCTTTGAGATCTGCTCCTTTCGGACGCCATCATGCAAATGTTCTCGCAAACGCAGAATGCACACAGATCAGTCCCCTGTGCCTGCTTCAGGGCCTTTACGAGAATGAAATTTGATTAGATAATAATTAATCAAGCATGATAATTAAAGAGATGGCAGCTAGCTAGCTAGCTAGTACTACTTAATTACTTACCTTGGGTCTTCCCCATTTAAGCTTTTTTTTCCATTCGCCTTCCGTGACGCTGATGAACCTTGCCCAAGCCCTGCCCGCCAACAAAGAAAATGAATAAAGGGGTTATTAAATAGTTCATATCATGAAATGACGAACTAAATAGGCCGAGATATATAGTTAATAATGATTGAAATTACCTGTTGACTATCCCAAACAAGATGTTATAGTCAGTTTTTTCTGAGAGTAGTGAGTCCAGTATTTCAACTGTTCCGGCGTCAACTTTAATGATACACAAGACCTAGTGAAATCTGCATGCACACACGTTTGCATGTCTTAATTAAGCGGGCATATGTAAGCAAAAACATGTAGCTAGCTAGTAGGCAAAAACAGAGAATTTCTAGTACAAGACAGTGTGACTCACTGGAAGTTGTAAGGAAGTAGTATATCTTCATTGTATTTGAGGCGCTTCAAGAACTCTAGCATGTTGTCCTCTACGGCCTTTTGCTGACGTGGATTTATTTTCCATGTGTATTCATTAACGGTGTTTGGGTCAATGAACCCAATGCCAAAGCATCCACCTTTTCTCATTTCATACATCTTCATCCTGTATATAATACCACAGAAAAGAATATAGTGAGGATAATTACAGGTAATGATTGATCAAAAGGATCACTACAGCTAGCTTGAGACTTAAATTACAGAAAGAAATCAGTTACACACAATAGCAA
Source organism: Triticum aestivum (assembly GCF_018294505.1). Taxonomy (NCBI): domain Eukaryota; kingdom Viridiplantae; phylum Streptophyta; class Magnoliopsida; order Poales; family Poaceae; genus Triticum; species Triticum aestivum. Next base: position 684,455,782 of record NC_057813.1, on the reverse strand, counting down.
CTGACGATAGATTTGTCGAGTGCGTCTTGTATAACCGAAACAGTTCAGAATACTCAACGGACAGAGCTTTCTCATGGAAGTAATGCTCCTCCTTGACATTCACCATGAGGGACAATCGATCGGAAATCTTGGTAATGTTCATGTACCATTGATGCAATTCATACATTCTCGTTGGGAGGTTCTTGACCTTGTCTGGCTCGACCAAAGGTTGGCCCCGGACATATTTCCGTTTTATTTCATGCTGTTTAAGCACAGGCATGGGCTCGATCTCGAGGAGTTGTCCAACAGTGATGTTGAGAACTTCAGCCTGCATTATATGGTCCTTGGTTATTACCACATTGCCCACCTCGGGAACGTAAACTGTTTGCCCACAATAATATTGGGTGTGCGTACTGTCACGTGTTGTTGGCACAACAAGTGAAGGGATCGATTGCGCCGCCTGTTCTCACAGCTGGGGAATGGTTTTCCCGCATTTTTTGACAGCTGCTTGTTGTTTGCTCGATCCCGAGCTCGCCTCCTTACGTAGACGTGCTCGATTTAACTTCCTGATGTGGCGCTCATAGTCTGTGTCAACAGGCTTGGGAGCTGGTGGTTGAGCCATACGAATGAAGTGGTCAATCGTTTCCTCAGGCACTTTCTCCCTTGGCGGCGGTGGCGGTTTCGGTGCAAAATGGGCTTCCACCTCGGCCTTCGATATGGCTGCGATTTCCTCCTCGGACTTGTCATAAGGCCTCTGCGGAAGAGGCTTGAGGCTTGGACCATATTTATATCGCTTGCCTTCGCCTGTACTTCCTGTACTACCTCGACTCGTACCGCTACGCACCATAGCTACGGGGTGTCTCTTCTGCGATTGCTGAGGCGGCAGAGACGGCTGACGGGGCTGAGTTGGATGAGGAGGAGTGGCCTGAAGCTGTGCCGGACTTGGAGGAGGAGTGGCCTGAGGTTGTGCCGGACTTGGAGGAGTGGACGTCTAACGCTGTGACGGACTTGGAGGAGGAGTGGCCTGACACTTTGCCGGACTTGGAGGAGGATCAGTGGCCTGACACTTTGCCAGACTTGGTGGACTTGCAGGAGCGGGAGTCTGCTGACTCGGTGGCGGACTTCGACGAGGAGTCGGCTGACGCGGTGTCGGTGGCCTTCGAAAGATGATGCAATCCTTTTTCCATAGGATGATATGATGGTTGGCCTCTCCGAGAAAGTGCTCGTCGTCACCTCCAGGAATGTAAAGCTCTAGCTCCGAATATGGGTCCACCACCTCATCAACCAAGACACGAGCATATCCCGCTGGAATCGGGTTGCAATGGTAGGTTGCCTCGGGGGGATTTGTAAAACCAATGGCGTCCGCCACCTTCATGGATATGTTCTTCATTTTGACGTGTAGCTCGCAGCTAGTGTTCTCCGTGATGTCATCCACGGGGCATCTACCCAGCATTGCGTCGTCCGGGGCGGAACCCATGTTGCTTCTCGGCATGGATGGGGCGGTGCTATCTAATGCTGGATCATTCGCTAGCTGCTGCAGCTGCTGAGACCCCCTTTGCTGGGTAAGTGAGTCGATCTGCTCCTGCTGCCGCTGGAATTTGACTGCCAATTCTGCTTGACTTGCTTCTAGGCCTTGAAGGCGTTCATAGTCCCGCTGCCTCTGCTCCTCCTCCATCTTCCTCTTCTTCTCCTCCGCAATCTTCTTTCTCGCACGGGTTCTGTAGTCGGTGTTCTAGTCTGAAAACCCCTCATACCACGGAATAGCGCCCTTGCCTCGTGTTCTTCCCGGGTGTTCAGGATTTCCCAGGGCACGCGTAATCTCGTCGTTCTCTCTGTTGGGCTGGAACACCCCCGATCGTGCCTCTTCTATTGCAACAAGTATCGCATCGTCGGCTCCCTTCAGACTTGCCCTCGTCGAAACATTGCCTGTCTTCGGGTCCAACTCCCCCCCATGCGCATAGAACCAAGTCCTGACCCGGGGGGGCCAGCTCTTAGTAACCGGAGTGGCACCTGCATCCTCCATCTCTTTCTCAGACTTATCCCACTTAGGCATTGCCACCGCATAGCCACCTGGCCCCAGCTTATGGAACTTATCCTTTTTTCGGCATTCTTCTTGTTTATTCTCGACCGTTCCTTAGCTAATTCCGAATCCTTGAATTTCACGAAATCGTCCCAATGAGCACGTTGGTTCTCTAGTGTTCCCTCGAATACTGGAGTCTTCCTTCCTCCCTTGACGTACTTGTTCCATTCACGATTCTTGTGGTTTTTGAATGCAACCGCCATCTTCCTAAGAGCAGCGTCCTTGACTTTCTGCACATCTGCTTCTGTGAAATGATCTGGTAGGGTGAAATGTTCCATGAGAGTATCCCAAAGCAGATCTTTTTGTCTTTTGTCGACAAAAGTAACATCTGGACGTGGAGCAGTGTCCTTTTTATCTTTTTGTCTTTTGTCTTTTGCTGGCTCTCTCCATTCTTGAAGGAAGATCGGGAGTTGGTCCTTCACAACAACTCCGCACTGACGAACGAACTTGTCCGCAATCTTCACCACTAGGTCTGATTGCCTCGATATTGTACTTTACGCCCTCCTTCAACTTTTTGTTCGGGCCTCGTTTCGTCCTTTTGCCTGAAGATTTGCTCGATCCGGATGGCTGAAAGAACAAAGATCGATTCGTTAATATATCTTCAAGTCATTTAAAACACGTGATGATCACCAGATGCCTGCTTATATAAATATATATACCTCGCCGGTCTCTGTTGTTTCAGGATCAACATTTTCTTCGTCATCATCATAATCATAGTTCATGACTTCATCAATTCGGTCGTCGCGATCGAATATCATATCACCCTCTCCGGTGTTGTTTACAAATTCGGAGCCATCATAATCTCCTATTTCATTCTGATCATCATCTGGCCCGCGTATCATATCGAACATGGTCTGTTCTCCCTCTCTGTCGGTATTGTTTGCCATAGCTTTTATTTAACTAATCCAAAAGAAATATAAAACAATTTAGTATTCAAATTACATCGTCTCGAATAATAGATATAATATCGAATACATCGTCTAGAATAATAGATATAATCTCGAATACATCGTCTCGAATAATATATAATATTGAATAGTACATCACTGGCTAGGTAGCTAATTAAAGATCGAATACTACAGAAGAATCTAGGACACTCGCGGTTCCTGCGGCGCGGGCGGTGGACACCCAAAGAGAAGGAACCCTCACAGGATCATAGCTGAAGTGAGATCCCCGAAGAAACTGCCAGGTATTGGAGAACCTGCCGCCTTCTAACGCAACCATGTAGCGATGGACGTGCTCGTCCTCCTACCTGACACGGCGACGTACCACCTCCGGCGGGGCCGGGTCCCTCCGCACCGAAACTGGCCCACGCGAACGCCACCAAACGAGATCAGGGTCGACGACGGGACCCGGGGCCGGGTTCCTCATCAAGCGGCGCGCCCCTCCAGGCAGCACCTCCCAGTGCCAGCCCGGCGGAGCCCAGTCCCGGACATGGGTCAGCCGGACGTCGTCGCGGACGGGTCGACGGCGAGGATGCGGGCCGGGCATCGTCGAGAACAAATACTAGCTATATGCCCGCAAAAAGTAACATTTTTTTAATGATTGGATTTTGATAACTAAAATTTCTAACATTTCTATATAACACTAATTATGCTATCATTGCATATGTCAAAAATCTATATACTATTTCATACTAATTAAGCATCTAACACTAAAAACAGAAAACACAACTTCTATACATCCATTAAAAAACTGAAAAACAACATTATATAAAAATATTTTCATACTAATTAAACACTAATTATATCCATCTAACATGCATTCATACATATATAATAGTGGAAAAATAATAATCCAAATAATCTAAACTAATTAAACATACAAAATACGTATATACATGCATTAATTCATACTTATGTACGTGTGTGTGTGTGTATGGGCTCGGGGAGGGGCGGCGCCCATGGTGGCCGCCGGGGGCGAGGGAGAGGGGTTAGAGGGGGAGAGCTCATAGCGGGGCGATGGCGACGGCGAGGCGACGGCGAGGCGACGCGGGGACGGCGCGAC
>NC_057813.1:684433971-684451292 GCF_018294505.1 Triticum aestivum | reverse complement strand
CGACAGGGACGGGGGCGGCGATGGGGACGGCGGCGGCGACGGCGATGGGGGCGGCGACGGCGACGTGGTCGATCGAATGGGGAAACAGAGGAAGAAATGAAATTTTGGCAACTGTTGTATATATAGGAGAGGCCTTTAGTACCGGTTGGAGCCACCAACCGGTACTAAAGGCCAACTTTGGCCAGGCGAAGAGGCGGGAAGACGAGGCCTTTAGTACCGGTTGGTGGCTCCAACCGGTACTAAAGGCTGGTCTTTAGTACCGGTTGGAGCCACCAACCGGTACTCAAGGCCTCGCGCTGCCACCCCAAAGTTTAGTCCCACCTCGCCGGGCGAAGGGCAGCCGCACTGGTTTATAAACCCAGCCGCGGCTACCACTTCGAACTCCTCTATATAGCAGGCTTGTGGGCCTAAACTTTGCGCGCTGTCCTGTGAGTCTGTTGGGCCTTTAAGGCCTGTAATTACACACCTGTGGCCTATCAGGCCCACAGGGCAGCGCCCCAATTTTTTTATAGTTTTTTTCTTTTCTGCTTTATTTTCTTCTATTTATTTTTGCGTAGTTTTTTGTATAGTTTTTTCTTTTCTGTTATATTTATTTTCTTCTATTTATTTGTGAGTAGTTTTTCATCTAGTTTGCCAAAATTCAACATTTTCAGAGTTCATTTTGTAGTGAATTTTCAATTTCACGGTCATTTTGTAAACGATTGAAAAATAGCAAATATAATTTTTTTCTTTTCTGCTTTATTTTTTCTTCTTTTTATTTTTTTTGCTTTATTTATTTTTGTGTTGTTTTTTTGTGTATTTAGAGTTTCTTTGTGAATATTTTTGCTTTAGGTACAAAAAATTACAAACTTTCTGTTAGTGCCCGTAGTTTTCAAATTTGAATAGTTTAAATTTTGAATTATTTGAAATTAGTGTGAATCACTAGTTTGTGAATAACTTAACTTTAAAAATCAGTAAAGGCATGAAAGAATTTTTTTGCACATAAAATTTCTTCGTGTTTCAAATGCCAAAACACATAACTACCCTAACTATTACAGAGATTCCCCTCTGGGTGTGAAACACAGAAGAAAGTGATGATAGTGAAGCCGATCACATCCCAGATCTTTGGGTGTGAAACATTTTCTTTGCGTGTGTCCCTTTGCGCCGTAACCATGGAAAATCTTCATCATTTAACGGGATGCTCGGGTCAATATTCACTGTGAATGAAGCAATTTCATCAAACTTTTCATAATCTTTTGACTTGTCTGTCTTGTCATCCACTCACACGATGTTTCTCTTCCCAAAAAGAACTATGTGCCGCTTTGGCTCATCGTACGATGCATTCACTTCCTTATCTTTTCTTTTTCTTGGCTTGGTAGACATGTCCTTCACATAGAAAACCTGTGCCACATCATTGGCTAGGACGAATGGTTCGTCTGCATACGCAAGATTGTTGAGATCCACTGTTGTCATTCCGTACTGCGGGGCTTCCGTTACCCGGCCTCGTGTCATATTGACCCATTTGCACCGAAACAAAGGGACCTTTAAACCACGTCGATAGTCAAGTTCCCATATGTCCTGTATATAACCATAATATGTTTCCTTTCCCGTCTTGGTTTCTGCATCAAAGCGGACACCACTATTTTGGTTGGTGCTCTTCTTATCTTGGGCAATCGTGTAAAATGTATTACCATTTATCTCGTACCCTTTGAAAGTCGTTATATTCGAAGATGGTAACTGGGACAGCAAGTACAAGTCATCTTCAATAGAGGTGTCATGCATGGTACGTGTCTGCAACCAGCTGGCGAAACTCCTGGTTTGTTCACGTGTAATCCAGTCATCAGACCGCTTCAGGTGTTTGGAGCGTAGCAAATTCTTGTGTTCATCCATATACGGAGCCACCAAGGCGGAATTCTGTAGAACTGTATAGTGTGCTTCAGTGAGAGAATGTCCGTCCATACATATTATTTGTTCCCCTCCTAGCGTGCCTTTTCCATCCAGTCTGCCCTTATGCCGCGATTCAGGAACACCAATCGGTTTAAGGTCAGGAATAAAGTCAATACAAAACTCAATGACCTCCTCATTTTGATGGCCCTTGGAGATGCTTCCTTCTGGCCTAGCACGGTTATGAACATATTTTTTAAGACTCCCATGAACCTCTCAAAGGGGAACATATTGTGTAGAAATACAGGACCCAAAACGTTAATCTCTTCGCATAGGTGAACTAGGACGTGCGTCATGATGTTAAAGAAGGATGGTGGGAACACCAACTCGAAACTGACAAGACATTGCACCAAATCATTCTATAACCTTGGTATGATTTCTGGATCGATTACCTTCTGAGAGATTGCATTGAGAAATGCACATAGCTTCACAATGGCTAATCGAACGTTTTCCTGTAGAAGCCCCCTCAATGCAACCGGAAGCAGTTGCGTCATAATCACGTGGCAGTCATTTGACTTTAAGTTCTGGAACTTTTTTCCTGTCATGTTTATTATTCCCTTTATATTCGACGAGAAGCCAGACGGTACCTTAATACTGAGCAGGCATTCAAAAAAGATTTCCTTCTCTTCTTTGGTAAGAGTGTAGCTTGCATGACCCTGATGTATGCCGTCTTCTCCGTGCATACATTGCTGGTCCTCCCGTGCCTCAGGTGTATCTTTTGTCTTCCCATACACGCCCAAGAAGCCAAGCAGGGTCACGCAAAGATTCTTCGTCACGTGCATCACGTCGATTGCGGAGCGGACCTCTAGGTCTTTCCAATATGGCAGGTCCCAAAATATAGATTTCTTCTTCCACATGGGTGCGCGTCCGTCAGCGTCCTTCGGAACAGGTTGTCCGCCAGGACCCTTTCCAAATATCACCTTCAAATCCTTGACCATATCATGTACATCAGCACCAGTACGGTGGCGAGGCTTCGTCCGGTGATCCGCCTCACCTTTGAAATGCTTGCCTTTCTTTCTTACGGGATGCCTGCTCGGAAGAAATCGACAATGTCCCAGGTACACATTCTTCTTACAACTATTCAAATATATACTGTCGGTATCATCCAAACAGTGCGTGCATCCGCGGTATCCCTTGTTTGTCTGTCCTGAAAGGTTACTGAGAGCAGGCCAATCATTGATGGTCACGAACAGCAACGCCTTTAGGTCAAATTCTTCCCCATGTGCTCATCCCACGCACGTACACCTGTTACATTCCACAGTTGTAAGAGTTCTTCAACTAATGGCCTTAGGTACACATCAATATCGTTGCCGGGTTGCTTAGGGCCTTGGATGAGCACTGGCATCATAATGAACTTCCGCTTCATGCACAACCAAGAAGGAAGGTTATACAATCATAGAGTCACGGGCCAGGTGCTATGGTTGCTGCTCTGTTCCCCAAAATGATTAATGCCATCTGCGCTTAGACCAAACCATACGCTCCTTGCGTCATCTGCAAACTCCTTCCCGTACTTTCTTTCGATTTTTCTCCACTGCGACCCGTCAGCGGGTACTCTCAACTTTCCGTCTTTCTTACGGTATTCTCTGTGCCATCGCATCACCTTGGCATGCTCTTTGTTTTAGAACAAACGTTTCAACCGTGGTATTATAGGAGAATACCACATCACCTTGGCAGGAATCTTCTTCCTGGGGCGCTTGCCCTCGACATCACCAGGGTCATCGCGGCTGATCTTATAGCGCAATGCACCACATACCGGGCAAGCGTTCAAATCCTCGTACTCACCGCGGTAGAGGATGCAATCATTAGGGCATGCATGTATCTTCTGCACCTCTAACCCTAGAGGGCAGACAACCTTCTTTGCTTCGTACGTACTCTCGGGCAATTCATTGTCCTCTGGAAGCATATCCTTTATCATTACCAGCAACTTTCCAAATCCCTTGTCAGATACACCATTCTCTGCCTTCCATTGCAGCAATTCCAATGTGGTGCCCAGCTTTTTCTTGTCACCTACGCAATTCGGGTACAACAATATTTTGTGATCCTCTAACATGCGCTGCAACTTCTTCTTCTCCAAATCACTTGCGCAGTTTCTCTTTGCATCGGCAATGGCCCGACCTAGATCATCAACGGGATCATCTGATGCCTCTTCTTCAGCTTCTTCCCGCATTGCCGGCTCAGCTTCTTCCCGCACTACCGGCTCATCTTCCCCCATTGTTGTATCATCGTATTCAGGGAACCCATGGCCAGGATAGCTGTCGTCGTCCTCTTCTTCTTCATTGTCTTCCATCATAACCCCTCTTTCTCCGTGCTTGGTCCAAACATTATAGTGGGGCATGAAACCGGACTCAAACAGGTGGACGTGAATGGTTCTTGACGTAGAGTAATTGCGACCATTCTTACAGCCAGCACATGGACAAGGCATAAAACCATCCGCCCGCTTGTTTGCCTCCACCGCAAGCAGAAAAGTATGCACGCCCTCAACGAACTGGGGAGAGCATTGGTCATCGTACATCCATTGCCGGCTCATCTTCATTACACAACACCGAATAGACCAAATTAATACAAGTTCATACATAAAGTTCATACAACACTTAAATGCAACAAACAAATAACTCTCTAGCTAAAGCATTTAAATGCAACAACAAATGCGATCAAGATCGCAACTAAGGTAACAATTGATCCAACAGCATAATGATACCAAGCCTCACTATCGATGGCATATTTTCTAATCTTTCTAATCTTCAAGCGCATTTTCTCCATCTTGATCTTGTGATCATCGACGACATCAGCAACATGCAACTCCAATTCCATCTTCTCCCCCTCATTTTTTTTCAATTTTTCTTTCAAGTACTCGTTTTCTCTTTCAACTAAATTTAACCTCTCGACAATAGGGTCGGTTGGAATTTCCGGTTCACATACCTCCTAGATAAAAATATCTATGTCAACTTGATGGGCATAATTTGTCATAAACACGAAATGCAACAAATAGTTTTAAAAGAGAATATACCACATCCGAATCATAACAAGGACGAGGGCCGACGGGGACGGATATCAAAACCATGGCACTATGTATAACAAACAACGGACGGGTAAGATAATTATTATACGAGTAACTATATATCCAAATCACACAAACATCAATTTTTTATATAAAATTTCATGAACAAGAGGCTCACCACAAGGTGGTGCCGGCGACGGGACGGTGCGGGCGATCGATGGTGGTTACGACGGAGATTTAGAAGGCACTAAGTAAACCACACCTACATATGCAAACTAAGTGTTATTTTGACCTCAAATTGCATATAAATCAAATACTACCACATATAATTCCTCCCAAATTACTAAAACCCACAATTAATCACTATATAAACCAATGCAAGAGCTAATCTAGCAATGAGAGATGAAAGGACAAAATTGCTAACCTTGGTGATCATTTGAATGGATGGGGGCCTGCAAATCTTGACAAATTTGGGACAAATTTTGTGATGAACTCGAGAGGAAGGAGGGAAGAACAGAGGAGAGGGAGAGGGGAAAGGGGGAAGAACAGAGTGCGGGTGGACGAAGGGTTTATATAGGACGACCTTTAGTACCGATTCGTGCCACGAACCGGTACTAAAGGTGCTGGAAGGGCCCCACTCTGACAACATCCTGCCACCACTTTCTTTAGTACCGGTTCGTGGCACGAACCGGTGCTAAAGGTTCGCCACGAACCGGTACTAAAGAGCTCCTCCCGCCTAGTCGTTGGAACCGGCACTAATGAACACATTAGTGCCGGTTCTGTTACAAACCGGGACTAATGTGTCTCACATTTGACCCTTTTTCTACTAGTGATTTCAGACTTTCCGCCACTTTCTCAGATTCTTCCATGGTCAACTCCTGTCCATCAACCGGCACCGATAGACCCAGTCACCAACTAACTTGAATCTGGTACTCGTCAACACTGCTTCAGCACCCCCTGCATAATTTCTCTGACCGCATGCCTGACCACCAGTGCCTTGGCATGTCGCTGTGTCCCGTGCTTACCGCACGCCACGCCGCTATCAGCGCGCCGAGCCTCTGCTGTCCTAGTCGAGTCTCCCAAGGTCGCAAACCCACACCACTCAACCCCCATTGCAGAGAACCACCGATCATCACCGACCGATGCCGAGTATCATGCCTCCATCAGACCATTGGGACCCAGTCCGATCCACGTGTCTCTCGCTATCCCGCTGAAATAGGCTTCGATTCTTCATGCATTTATATCGTAGCCCCTTCATCAGCATAGAGTGAAGTCGTCCATCCGACTCCAGCTTCACCTTCAACATGACTCCATGGTGGTTGTACGTGCCACCCCTCCCGCGCCCTGTCGACTCCAAGCTCTCATGTGCACCGTCTTGAATCAACCCCGCGCAATAGTCTGTCGAAACCGCACAAGCCCCTCAGGCATGCACCACATGTTTCCACGCCCTAGAAGTCGGCCACAATCAGCATCACGCTCCTATGTCGTCGTCGCTGAAATCACCACCGTCTTCTGCTTTGATCAACATCCACGTTGATCCATTAGACTGTCCAGTCCGACCCAGCCGAACTTATCCGACTACAACCATGTTCCACCATGCGTCGTGTCCGTCCTGCACATCTCCGTGCATAATTTGACGCCCTGTGTATGCACGATCCGTATCACGACGCGCTCCAGACTCCTTCAAGCCATATACGCACGTCGCCGATCTTGCCACGCGCACAACAGTCCATCATGCCACCATCCCCGTACACAACCCGTGTACAAAGAAATAATTAAAGCCAAACTCTGCCATGTAAGCCATCCCGTTGCACCTACCAATGAAGATCAAACAAAATCTCTAAAGTCACCACGTGCTCCTGTAGGCTGTAGAACCATTGGTCTTTCCTATCTCTTTCTTCTGATGGTTAGCATCAATCTATTACGTACTCCCTCCGTTCGGAATTACTTGGCGACAAGTAATTCCAGGGGCGGAGCCAGAATTTTTTGTCATTGGGTTCACTCATAAACTCATTATAAAGATTTGGTATGCTATATTTAAGTGTAAAGTCTAACTTTACACAAGTTTAAGCAAGAGTATAGCACTAAAAATAACATACACATGCTATTACTTATCACAAATTGGGTTACATTGAAAGCTGAAGTGCAAGACATACCTGTTGGATGAAATTATAAATTGAGTTCCTTACATATTAAAAATAGAGTAATACCAAAAATACTTTGCAGCCCTGGTTGTAGCTTCTCATCTTCCTAAAAACATTAAAAAATGATAAGTTAGTTTGAGAAGTTTAAAAACAAGTATCATCATGCGAAAGAAGTTGTAAAGTCACTTAAATTTTAGAGTGTCCGCTTTCGATTTTCATCTACTTAAAAGGATCAAACACCAGATCATTACTAGTGGCAGAAAACATATCTTTCTCCGCATAGCAAATTAAACAATCACTGATGAGCCAATCATCAATTTTATTGTGCAATTTTTTTCTTCACAACATTCGTAGCTGAAAAGCATCCATCCACAGATGTTGTGACAACAAACAGTATTATTACTAGCTTTAGAAGTTGATAGCCCAGAGGAAAAGTAATATCTTATTTGTCCGCATCATTAGTTTGGACTAAATCTAAGTTTAGTATCTCCAATTTCTCTTTGTGGATAATCCAAATTAAGCGGTAACATTTGAAGCCCCTTATATAGTTATAAATATATCTCATCTAGTTCCTTAGAATTTCTCGTGTACTCAATTTTTTTCCTATAAATCAGATCATAAGGCAACTTGTCTTAATTAATTCCTCTTTGTATAGAATGCCTCACAAGACTACTTGGAGTCGTATTTGGTGCACTTTGCCTACCTCTAATGGATGACCTCAATCTAGTGATCAGTTTATATCTGAAAAATACTATCTTATGGCCTAGATCAATCAAAATACAGGGAATAGCAATTAGAAAACTACACCATGTTTAACGGAGAGGAGATCTGATGATGCGACTCAGTACCTTGAATTTTTGGTTTATATTAGGCGGCAAGGTTGCCGCCCAGACCCACCCTTGTCGGCGGGGCTCATCGCCGTTGCCGCCCAGACCTACCCTTGTCGGTGGGGCTCGTCGCCGGCTGAGGAGATTGGGAGAGAGTCCACGAAGCAAACGGCGAAAGGTCGTGGTGCTGGCGGCTGCCTGTGTACGCGTACATGTCTACAGGAAAATAGGAATACCTAGAAGGGTCACGAATCCACGAACTTGCCTGGCAGGCTGTCACGGATGGAGTTCACTTTACGGGCTTTTGGGCTTCTTGCATTGCATTGTAAGTTTAATGGGATCAAGCCCTATTTTCCACTGGGTTCATGCAAGTACATATACGTATACATATACCCGGTCAGGAAAAGTCGTTGGGTTCAACTGAACCCAACGCCATTACGCTGGCTCCGCCCCTGAGTAATTCCGAACGGAGGGAGTAGCTTCCTTTTTTTTTTCCTCAACAAATCCTCGGCTGCCCTGGCTTCCATCAGTTCTGTACGAAACTGCAAGTAACAACTCAACAGCCATCCCACGCCTTGGGCCACACCAGCCGATCTCCTAGGCCTCGCGCAGTTGGGGCCTTTTGGCCTGCACTGCTGCTAGCCGAACGCGCTTGCTGCCCGTACGCGAGACTCTTGTGCTACCCCTTGCGACCACGATCCGACGTCCAGCGCACACACACGGCCTACTGACGCCTGGGCCCTTCCTGAGCCACTCGTGGTCTGATCGACAGGCCCAGCGTCTTGGGCTGGCCTCCGTGTTAATGCTGGATTCCGTAGCGTCGCGAGTTGCCATCTGCGTCCACCGATCCGATCTCGTCGAAACACGACTTTCCGATGTGTACGCCTGCTGCCGAGCGCGTGGCCGTCGGCGTACGTGCGCTGCGCACTGCTGATGCCACCAGCTGCTGCTTCCGTTGATTGCTTCACCACGCGGACAGAACTACACCGCAAAATTGATCCGCCTCAATCATCGTGCCTTCTGCGTCTCGTCTGCTCTCAGTCGATTACTGAGACATACCTTACGCATCTGATAACTCCGCGATAAATTCCACTGATTCTCCGCTTCCTCTAAATCGATACAGCACCTCTTCGAAACTTTGCTCATGATACCACTTGTTATAATAAATCCGAGGCGATCCGTCGATCTACCGAGAACCAAGCAATCACACAAGCACGACACCGAGATTTGTTAACGAGGTTCACCAATATGGCTACATTCCCGGGGCATGACTACGGGCGCTTCTCCCAATGACATCGTCATAATACCGCACCCGGCCGTACGTTCGGGCGCCGGCACACGCCGCCGGCTCCTTCGCGTGCCTGTGCTATTATGTTGGCATAGGTTATATTGTGTGTCTATCCCCCGATATATATGAAAGGCCTAGGATACAAGTGTCCTATTAGAACACAACTCCTACCCTATCTACACACAGTCCAAAATCAAGTCCAACTATAACCTATCTTGTACAATAATATTCGACACAATTCTAACAAGCTACATGCGTGCACCAAACGGTTTCCATTACCTGGGGACTAAGACATGTACAGTTGGGCGCTGCAATAGTTAATCCCCATGGCATGCAGTAGGGAGGCTGAAGCAACTCTGCCTTGCTGTATGCATGAGTGGATCCTGATGAGCGAGTATTCTAGGAAACTAAACAGCGACCTGATGTAAAGCAACCAATGTGATACAAATGCAGTTTTGTTAGCCAGTACATGAAAGACAGTTCCACATTAGTAACAAACACACTATGTACTAAAAAAGATTACATGCCCAATGGACATAATAGTGTATATATTCTACTGTTACTTCATATGCTTCAACAAATTCCAGAGGAAAACTCTGCTATAGGAATTCAAGTCTTGGCACTTTTAACAATTCAACGAACAGTTAGAGTGCATTGCCAAACAGAAAAAAATAATTGCATCCTTATGTGCATAGAAAAGGACCTGAAGAGTGAAAATAGATTGTTGGCTGGAACAGTACCTCAATATCAGGCCGATCTTGTATTCGTCTAAATCGTCGATGGGCATGCCCATGTCCAACCGCCTGCAGTATATGTGTGTGGTGCGTGTCTCACCATGTAGCTAGTCCTATGCTTGAACGATTCATGTCATCTTCCTCTGCCGCCATGATGTTTCAGCACCGCCCCCTGATGGCATCTCTTTCATGTTCCTAAGCAACCTCCACTTTCTCTACGAATTGGCGGCTGTGTGCTGCCACGATGAATGCATGTGGAGTTGTAGTATATGTTTGTGTGAAAAGCTGTGAATTGTCTTTTTCAAAGGAGTTTGACTCTCACAGGTTTGGGCAAATATTCTATGTCCACAATGCTCTGCACGGAGCTACTCTAGCTAATTGCTCCCAGTTTCAATATGTATCCAGATTGAGACTTAGAGTCATCTGGATTGGTGTAAAAGTTTGCATTGTTGTAACTTTTATGACGGGATCTTTTATCACCTCCATAATCGAGAAACGTCTCCTTAGTCCTCACTAAGGATATTCTTGACCCATGTCCAGTGATCTACTTATTAGATCAAAATTGTATTCCTTTGCCAAACACAGAGCAAGGTATACAATAGGTCTGGTTCACAGCATAGCATACTTTATAGAACCTATGGCTGAGGCATAGGGAATGCCTTTTCATTCTCTTTCTATTTTCTGCAATGGTCGGGTCTTTAGTCTTACTCAACTTCACACTTTGTAACACAGGCAAGAACTCCTTCTTTGACTGTTCCATTTTGAACTATTTCAAAAATTTATCAAGGTATGTACTCATTGAAAAATCTTATCAAGCGTCTTGATCTATATATATAGATCTTGATGCTCAATGTGTAAGCAGCTTCACCGAGGTCTTGCTTTGAAAAACTCTTATTCAAGTATCCTTTCATGCTATCTAGAATTTCCATATCATTTCCAATTAACAATATATCATCCACATATAATATTAGAAATGCTACAGAGCTCCCACTCACTTTCTTGTAAATACAGGCTTCTTCAAAAGTCTGTATAAAACCATATGCTTTAATCAACTCATCAAAGCATATATTCCAACTCCGAGATGCTTGCACCAGTCCATAGATGGATCGCTGGAGCTTGCACAATTTGTTAGCACCTTTAGGATTGACAAAACCTTCTGGTTGCATCATATACAACTCTTCTTTAAGAAAACCATTAAGGAATGCATTTTTGTTTATCCATTTGCCAGATTTCATAAAATGCGACAATTGCTAACATGATTCAGACAGACTTAAGCATAGATACGAGTGAAAAACTCTCATCGTAGTCAACACCTTGAACTTGTCGAAAACCTTTTGCGACAATTCTAGCTTTGCAGATAGTAACACTATCAGCGTCCGTCTTCCTCTTGAAGATCCATTTAATCTCAATGTCTCGCCGATCATTGGGAAAGTCAATCAAAGTTCATACTTTGTTTTCATACATGGATCTTATCTCAGATCTCATGGCCTCAAGCCATTTTGCGGAATCTGGCCTCACCATCGCTTCTTCATAGTTCGTAGGTTCGTCATGGTCTAGTAACATAACTTCCAGAACAGGATTACCGTACCACTCTGGTGCGGATCTTACTCTGGAAGACCTACGAGATTCTGTAGTAACTTAATCTGAAGTTTCATGATCATCATCATTAACTTCCTCACTAATTGGTGTAGTAGTCACAGGAACAGATTTCTGTGACGAACTACTTTCAAATGAGGGAGCAGGTACAGTTACCTCATCATGTTCTACTTTCCTCCCACTCACTTCTTTTCAAGAGAAACTCCTTCTCTAGAAATGATCCATTCTTAGCAATGAATGTTTTGCCTTCGGATCTGTGATAGAAGGTGTACCCAACAGTTTCCTTTGGGTATTCTATGAAGACGCACTTCTCCGTTTTGGGTTCGAGCTTATCAGGTTGAAAACCTTTTTCATATAAGCATCGCAACTCCAAACTTTAAGAAACGACAGCTTAGGTTTACTGCTAAACCATAGTTCATACGGTGTCGTCTCAACGGATTTAGATGGTGCCCTTTTTAAACGTGAATGCAGCTGTCTCTAATGCACAACCCCAAAACGATAGTGGTAAAACCGATAAGAGACATCATAGATCGCACCATATCCAATAAAGTGCGGTTACGACGTTCGGACACACCATAACATTGTGGTGTTCCAGGTGGCGTGAGCTGTGAAACTATTCCACATTGTTTTAATTGAAGACCAAACTCGTAACTCAAAATTCGTCTCCGCGATCAGATCGCAGAAACTTTATTTTCTTGTGATATCATATTCTGACTCTGTTCCTAGGCAGTAACAAATTCTATTTACCAATTTATGCACACTATATATTCTTCTGACATGTTCTGATTAAATAATACCTTTCCACCTTTTAAGCAAGATATGTTGGATGCATAGTGAATGATCTGTATGTACCAAGCGTACCAAATTTCACTGGAAGGACTTGAAGCATGTCATAAACTTTGTTGATAATCTGACAGAGATAGCACAGCGTATGAATGCTGGATTTTGGATGGGATTAATTAGAACTATGGTGCACACACTGAACAAGACCAATTGTGTGCACAAAGCGCTGGTAAAAAGTTTTATTTTAATGTTAATGCTCATAAACTATATATATCTTCAATGATATGTTACAATTGTTTTTTATTCTACATATCAACAGAAATTGCCCCCTATAGCAATTCCTGGATCGATTTCCCGAGGTGGTCAGATTAGACTTGTGCCTGCTAATAACGCCAAAGTGATTGCAAGGTACTGCATTTCCCACAAAATGGAACCATTTATATTAACAAGTTCTCGCTTCTCGTGGCACTGCATCCATATTGGAAAATTGGACACACTGTTCTACTCATGCTCTACCAAGGCACATGAGGGCTCTTCCTTTTCATTGACGAGATGCTGAGTCGCCGTGATCAAGCTGCTTACAGTGGATAGTTGTGGTTGTTGGCCCTCAACCTCTTAAAATGTGCCAGTTGTTACTATATATATATATATGTTAAGTATGTATATATGGACCATATGGTTGTTGGCCCTTAGCCTCTTAAAATGTGATAGTTGTTACTATGTTAGGTATGTAGATATGGATCATATGGTTGTCAAAACCGTGTTGCGAAGATCCTCCTTTTGTTGAATAGTGTAACCACTATAAATATGTTACTCAAATGCTGTTATCCAAGTTCATAAATTTTCATGGAAAATGCTAGTATCGTACACAGTTCATTGAGTTTAAGCGTATGCTCGATGTCCAGAAGGAATTTGCATATTAACTGTCCATATTGCAAATTCACATACATGTTAACATAAGGAACCGTATGTGTAACATACTAATCATCGCACACGAGTACTCGCAGACGCATCATGTGCAATACTTCTAGCCACTGCAAGCAACTAGTTTGCATTTTTCAAAGATTCTGTACACACAGAATCGCATAGGAAGTAATTGTATTGACCGTCTGTGTCGTAATTTCTCATCGCAAACAGTTTGAGTTCTTTGTTTGAGTTCGTCATCTTTTAATCATCCAGTTTTCATCCGCTTCTACTTTTCCATGAGTCTGTTTTGTAAAATCCATCCTTTTTGTGATCATCAATGGAGGAAAGTATTTCGACCCTGAACCACCGCTCGTACCAGACTGATGTGCACCATGAGGCAATAATATTCCAACTTCAAGCTCTGTCTCTGCTGGACGACACGGAACTGCATCTGCTGCATCGACAATATTATTTGCTTCGTGCCACTACCACAGGCTCATGAACTCTGGAGCGGCCAGGCCCTCCACCCTCTGGATCTGCGCCTGGAATGGCTCCAACAGCTCCTCCATCCGCTTTTGCATGTCCTGCAACTTCTCAATCCGCCTACGCTACCATGTGCCATTGCCGTTGTCACCAGCAGCTTCGTCAGTCATGATCGTGACAACGTTTTCTACAACTAGTTCGCCGCAGCACTGCTCGCAGTGGAAGCATTGGTAGTCGTCGGTGATAAGTCTCCCGCAGTCAGGGAAAAGGTACTGCTGGATCGTGGCTCAGCTATCCGCCGGCAGCTTGTCTGTGATCTTCTTCCTCATGCGGTGCATCCGGTACCTAGCGGCGTCGCAAGCCTGAGCGTAGTCCATGCAGCAGTTGGAATTTAGGTGTAGCTTTGCCTTCTCCTTCTCGTCACCTTCCTTGTCACAATCACCAGCAGTGGCGGCTGATTCTGCTGGCACTGGCTCCTTCAGGTGGTCCCTCGATACTATCTTATCTTCCTTGAGGTAGCGGAGGACGTGGCAGAGCTGCCTGGGCTACGTCCTTATAGATGCAGCGAAATCGTCCTCTTTGACTCAGTGGTTCAGATGGCATGGAATAGAGAGGTGAAATCTACTGATCCTATTCGGGTTTTGCACACCAAGCTTTCCAGAACCGCGCAGGCTCTGCGTCTTTGGAACAAGAAAAAGGTACGATGGGCCAGCTTCATGTCGAGCCTGGCGAGTGAGGTGATCTTCAGGCTTGATCTGGCGCAAGAGGAGAGGGATCTGTCCGCTGAGGAGAGGAGGCTGCGTGCTATGCTGAAAACCAAACTATTGGGCCTGGCGGCTATTGACAGAGCAAAATGGAGGCAGAAATCGAGGCTAACTGAGATAAGGGAAGGAGATGCAAACACTAGGTTCTTTCAAATCAGAGCTAGTGGAAGGCGTCGCAAGAATCACATACCAAGTTTGATCGGAAGGAGTGGAAGAGTGACTGATCATGAGGGGAAGGCTCAGATCCTATTCGATAGATTCAAAAGCATTATGGGCACACCGTTCTCGAGGACCACCAAAATGAATTGGGAGACCATGGGATTGCCAAGGCGAGATCTGCAGCACTTAGACAACCCCTTCACCGAGCACGAGTTGCACGCGGCTGTAACTGAGATGCACGGTGAGAAAGCACCTGGGCCGCATGGGTTCACGGGGATGTTTTTCAAGCATTGTTGGCAACTGATTAAAGAGGACCTCCATGCCGCGGTGAATTGTGTTCACTCGCTCCGGGGACACAACTGGAAGCTGCTAAATACCGCAAATATAGTGTTGCTGCCCAAGAAGGACGATGCTCAGGAGGCAAGTGACTTTAGGCCGGTGAGTCTAATGCATAGTGTTCCAAAAATTGTCAGCAAGATGTTGGCTTCCCGGCTGGTTCCTGAGATCAAGGGGCTTGTCACTAATAATCAGAGTGCCTTCATAAGAGGAAGGGCTATTCAAGACAACTTCCTGTACGTCAAGAACGTGATCAAGGCTGCTCATTCCACAAAGTCGCCCTTGGTATTCCTGAAGCTTGACATCGCCAAGGCTTTTGATTCGGTAAGCTGGGCCTACCTGATGGAGGTCCTGGAGGCGATGGGGTTTGGTCAAAGAAGGCGCGATATGATTTCACTGATTTTGTCCTCCACATCATCAAGGGTGCTTTTAAACGGAATACCTGGCTCACCCTTCGTTCACTGGCGAGGGCTTCGGCAGGGAGACCCTTTGTCCCCGCTGCTTTTCATCATTGCCATGGAACCATTGCAGCGGCTCCTATCGATGGCTGCAGAGCGAAACATTCTATCCCCACTGAGATCTCGGATTGCCCGCTTCCGATCCAGCTTCTACGCTGACGACGTGGCTCCTTTCATCAACCCCACCATGGATGATTTTCTTGCGATTCAGGCCATTCTCAAGATCTTTGGTAATGCTTCTGGTCTGTCCACTAATATCAGCAAAACGGTGGCGTATCCCATTGCCTGTGATGGAATTGAGCTGGATCCCATGCTGGCTGTTTTTGGTGGGATTCAAGGGGCTCTCCCATGTAAATATTTGGGATTGCCTCTAGGTGTCAGGAAACCCAGGAGGGCCGAGGTGCAGCCGGTTCTGGACAAGATGGCGGGAAAGCTATCGCCTAGGAAGGGTAGATTGCTAAACAGGATGGGGAGACTGGTTTACATCAACTCGGTGGTCACCAGCACGGCCATTTACTTCTTAACAGCCTTCCAACCGGATGAATGGTTCATTAGAAAGGTGGACAAACTTAGGAGAAATTTCCTATGGGAAATTGAAGAAAGAGCGGCTGGAGGCAAGTGTCTTGTAAACTGGAAGTGGGCCTGCTCCCCCAAGATTGTTGGTGGGCTAGGTATCAAGAACATCGAGTGTTTCAGCCGGGCCTTGCGCTTGAGATGGGAATGGTTCAGATGGGATGACGTCGATCGGCCGTGGAAAGGATCTCCTACTCCGTGCGACGCCATTGATAGACAGCTGTTCTCGAGCTGCTCCTCTATTCAGTTGGGTGATGGTCAGCTTGCGCTATTATGGATGGATAGATGGATGCATGGGGAGGCCCCTTATGTGATTGCACCGGAGATCTTCAAGCTGGCGCGTTTTAAAAGAATTACTGTCAAAGAGGCTTTGACAAACGGCCGGTGGATGCAAGGTCTACAAAGAATGAACAACGAGGAGTAGCTAGCACAATTTGTCAGAATTTGGGAGGAGGTTCAGCAGGTGAGCCTCTCGGAGGCAAAGGATGTGATCAGGTGGTCACTCACGGCAAACGGCACCTACTTTGCATGCTCTGCCTATGCCCTCCAGTTTGCGGCCAGGATAGAGCAGCCGGATCTTGAGAGAATATGGAGATGCAAGATGGAGGGGAAGGTCAAATTCTACCTTTGGTTACTCCTGCAGAACAGAAATTGGACGGCGGATAGACTATTAGCGCGGAATTGGCCACATAATGATCGATGCAAGTTGTGTGATCAAGAGGCTGAATCTGCAATGCATTTGACGCTGGGGTGTTCTTTTGCAAAGGAAATATGGTTCCACTTCCAGGGGTCTAACAGTAGGATGTGGCGTATTGCGTCTTCGGCTAGCTCGATTACAGATTGGTGGAGAAGGCTATGCTCCGGACGCGGTCCGAAGAACAAGGTACAGGAGGATATCACGGTGGCGGCCTACAGCGCCTGGCACCTGTGGAAGGAACGCAACAGGAGGATCTTTCAGCAGAAGGAATTGACTGTGTTCATGTTGGCTGGCTGATTTAATCAGCGATGATGTAAAACTATACGTTGAGGCAACTGGTCAGGGTCAGGTTATTGCATAAAACCTGCCCTGTGAGAAACATTGAGTATTCTTGAGCAGTCCCTATCCTATTCGGGGACATGTCCCAGAAGGATGTTGTACTGCTTGTTTTTTTCCTCTCTTCCACTATAATGCAAAAGCAGAGCTCCTGCTATTCCCGTCAAAAAAAAAACTCACTGCCTGTTCCGTCTAGTGAGGGTGTCGAGGAGAACTATGGCCGTGCCCTGCACATGCTGCTGGCAGGCGGCGGCACTCTCTAGGGGGAGGTCGTCGTAGAAAGCACGCGCCGCTAGGCCAAAAATGCTAGACATAC